>NC_058087.1:163706566-163793773 GCF_014858855.1 Bufo gargarizans
CAGGCAGAGGAGAGAGGTCACGTAACAGAGGATCTGGCTTCATGTCAGCAGAGAATCAGTCTTCATTTCATAGCAGAGAATCAGGCTTCACGTCACCCACCACTGCAACAGTCCATTTTCATAAATTTAGGCCCAGCACCCAGGCAGAGGAGAGAGGTCCCGTAACAGAGGATCTGGCTTCATGTCAGCAGAGAATCAGTCTTCATATCATAGCAGAGAATCAGGCTTCACGTCACCCACCACTGCAACAGTCCATTGTCATAAATTTAGGCCCAGCACCCAGGCAGAGGAGGAGAGAGGTCCCGTAACAGACAATCTGGCTTCATGTCAGCAGAGAATCAGTCTTCATGTCATAGCAGAGAATCAGGCTTCACGTCACCCACCACTGTAAGAGTCCATTTTCATAAATTTAGGCCCAGCACCCAGGCAGAGGAGAGAGGTCCGTAACAGACAATCTGGCTTCATGTCAGCAGAGAATTAGTCTGCATGTAATAGCAGAGAATCAGGCTTCATGTCAGCCACCAATGCAACAGTCCATTGTCAGATATTTAGGCCCAGCACCCAGGGCAGAGGAGAGAGGTCGCGTAACAGAGGATCTGGCTTCATGTCAGCAGAGAATCAGTCTTCATTTCATAGCAGAGAATCAGGCTTCACGTCACCCACCACTGCAACAGTCCATTTTCATAAATTTAGGCCCAGCACCCAGGCAGAGGAGAGAGGTCCCGTAACAGAGGATCTGGCTTCATGTCAGCAGAGAATCAGTCTTCATGTCATAGCAGAGAATCAGTTTCATGTCATAGACGAGAATCAGGCTTCACGTCACCCACCACTGTAAGAGTCCATTTTCATAAATTTAGGCCCAGCACCCAGGCAGAGGAGAGAGGTCCTGTAACAGACAATCTGGCTTCATGTCAGCAGAGAATCAGTCTTCATGTCATAGCAGAGAATCAGGCTTCACGTCACCCACCACTGTAAGAGACCATTTTCATAAATTTAGGCCCAGCACCCAGGCAGAGGAGAGAGGTCCTGTAACAGACAATCTGGCTTCATGTCAGCAGAGAATCAGTCTTCATGTCATAGCAGAGAATCAGGCTTCACGTCACCCACCACTGTAAGAGTCCATTTTCATAATTAAGGCCAAGCACCCAGGCAGAGGAGAGAGGTCCAGTAACAGACAATCTGGCTTCATGTCAGCAGAGAATAGGTCTGCATGTCATAGCAGAGAATCAGGCTTCATGTCAGCCACCAATGCAACAGTCCATGTCAGATATTTAGGCCCAGCACCCAGGCAGAGGAGAGAGGTCACGTAACAGAGGATCTGGCTTCATGTCAGCAGAGAATCAGTCTTCATTTCATAGCAGAGAATCAGGCTTCACGTCACCCACCACTGCAACAGTCCATTTTCATAAATTTAGGCCCAGCACCCAGGCAGAGGAGAGAGGTCCCGTAACAGAGGATCTGGCTTCATGTCAGCAGAGAATCAGTCTTCATATCATAGCAGAGAATCAGGCTTCACGTCACCCACCACTGCAACAGTCCATTGTCATAAATTTAGGCCCAGCACCCAGGCAGAGGAGAGAGAGGTCCCGTAACAGACAATCTGGCTTCATGTCAGCAGAGAATCAGTCTTCATGTCATAGCAGAGAATCAGGCTTCACGTCACCCACCACTGTAAGAGTCCATTTTCATAAATTTAGGCCCAGCACCCAGGCAGAGGAGAGAGGTCCCGTAACAGACAATCTGGCTTCATGTCAGCAGAGAATTAGTCTGCATGTCATAGCAGAGAATCAGGCTTCATGTCAGCCACCAATGCAACAGTCCATTGTCAGATATTTAGGCCCAGCACCCAGGCAGAGGAGAAAGGTCCCGTAACAGAGGATCTGGCTTCATGTCAGCAGAGAATCAGTCTTCATTTCATAGCAGAGAATCAGGCTTCACGTCACCCACCACTGCAACAGTCCATTTTCATAAATTTAGGCCCAGCACCCAGGCAGAGGAGAGAGGTCCCGTAACAGAGGATCTGGCTTCATGTCAGCAGAGAATCAGTCTTCATGTCATAGCAGAGAATCAGTCTTCATGTCATAGACGAGAATCAGGCTTCACGTCACCCACCACTGTAAGAGTCCATTTTCATAAATTTAGGCCCAGCACCCAGGCAGAGGAGAGAGGTCCTGTAACAGACAATCTGGCTTCATGTCAGCAGAGAATCAGTCTTCATGTCATAGCAGAGAATCAGGCTTCACGTCACCCACCACTGTAAGAGACCATTTTCATAAATTTAGGCCCAGCACCCAGGCAGAGGAGAGAGGTCCTGTAATAGACAATCTGGCTTCATGTCAGCAGAGAATCAGTCTTCATGTCATAGCAGAGAATCAGGCTTCACGTCACCCAACACTGTAAGAGTCCATTTTCATAAATTAAGGCCAAGCACCCAGGCAGAGGAGAGAGGTCCAGTAACAGACAATCTGGCTTCATGTCAGCAGAGAATAGGTCTGCATGTCATAGCAGAGAATCAGGCTTCATGTCAGCCACCAATGCAACAGTCCATTGTCAGATATTTAGGCCCAGCACCCAGGCAGAGGAGAGAGGTCACGTAACAGAGGATCTGGCTTCATGTCAGCAGAGAATCAGTCTTCATTTCATAGCAGAGAATCAGGCTTCACGTCACCCACCACTGCAACAGTCCATTTTCATAAATTTAGGCCCAGCACCCAGGCAGAGGAGAGAGGTCCCGTAACAGAGGATCTGGCTTCATGTCAGCAGAGAATCAGTCTTCATATCATAGCAGAGAATCAGGCTTCACGTCACCCACCACTGCAACAGTCCATTGTCATAAATTTAGGCCCAGCACCCAGGCAGAGGAGAGAGAGGTCCCGTAACAGACAATCTGGCTTCATGTCAGCAGAGAATCAGTCTTCATGTCATAGCAGAGAATCAGGCTTCACGTCACCCACCACTGTAAGAGTCCATTTTCATAAATTTAGGCCCAGCACCCAGGCAGAGGAGAGAGGTCCCGTAACAGACAATCTGGCTTCATGTCAGCAGAGAATTAGTCTGCATGTCATAGCAGAGAATCAGGCTTCATGTCAGCCACCAATGCAACAGTCCATTGTCAGATATTTAGGCCCAGCACCCAGGCAGAGGAGAGAGGTCGCGTAACAGAGGATCTGGCTTCATGTCAGCAGAGAATCAGTCTTCATTTCATAGCAGAGAATCAGGCTTCACGTCACCCACCACTGCAACAGTCCATTTTCATAAATTTAGGCCCAGCACCCAGGCAGAGGAGA
This sequence comes from Bufo gargarizans, assembly GCF_014858855.1. Classification (NCBI taxonomy): domain Eukaryota; kingdom Metazoa; phylum Chordata; class Amphibia; order Anura; family Bufonidae; genus Bufo; species Bufo gargarizans. The sequence goes on from NC_058087.1 coordinate 163,709,854, forward strand.
GAGGTCCCGTAACAGAGGATCTGGCTTCATGTCAGCAGAGAATCAGTCTTCATGTCATAGCAGAGAATCAGTCTTCATGTCATAGACGAGAATCAGGCTTCACGTCACCCACCACTGTAAGAGTCCATTTTCATAAATTTAGGCCCAGCACCCAGGCAGAGGAGAGAGGTCCTGTAACAGACAATCTGGCTTCATGTCAGCAGAGAATCAGTCTTCATGTCATAGCAGAGAATCAGGCTTCACGTCACCCACCACTGTAAGAGACCATTTTCATAAATTTAGGCCCAGCACCCAGGCAGAGGAGAGAGGTCCTGTAACAGACAATCTGGCTTCATGTCAGCAGAGAATCAGTCTTCATGTCATAGCAGAGAATCAGGCTTCACGTCACCCACCACTGTAAGAGTCCATTTTCATAAATTAAGGCCAAGCACCCAGGCAGAGGAGAGAGGTCCAGTAACAGACAATCTGGCTTCATGTCAGCAGAGAATCAGTCTTCATGTCATAGCAGAGAATCAGGCTTCACGTCACCCACCACTGCAACAGTCCATTTTCATAAATTTAGGCCCAGCACCCAGGCAGAGGAGAGAGGTCCCGTAACAGAGGATCTGGCTTCATGTCAGCAGAGAATCAGTCTTCATATCATAGCAGAGAATCAGGCTTCACGTCACCCACCACTGCAACAGTCCATTGTCAAAAATTTAGGCCCAGCACCCAGGCAGAGGAGAGAGGTCCCGTAACAGACAATCTGGCTTCATGTCAGCAGAGAATCAGTCTTCATGTCATAGCAGAGAATCAGGCTTTACGTCACCCACCACTGTAAGAGTCCATTTTCATAAATTTAGGCCCAGCACCCAGGCAGAGGAGAGAGGTCCCGTAACAGAGGATCTGGCTTCATGTCAGCAGAGAATCAGTCTTCATATCATAGCAGAGAATCGGGCTTCACGTCACCCACCACTGCAACAGTCCATTTTCATAAATTTAGGCCCAGCACCCAGGCAGAGGAGAGAGGTCCCGTAACAGAGGATCTGGCTTCATGTCAGCAGAGAATCAGTCTTCATATCATAGCAGAGAATCGGGCTTCACGTCACCCACCACTGCAACAGTCCATTTTCATAAATTTAGGCCCAGCACCCAGGCAGAGGAGAGAGGTCCCGTAACAGACAATCTGGCTTCATGTCAGCAGAGAATCAGTCTTCATGTCATAGCAGAGAATCAGGCTTCACGTCACCCACCACTGTAAGAGTCCATTTTCATAAATTTAGGCCCAGCACCCAGGCAGAGGAGAGAGGTCCCGTAACAGAGGATCTGGCTTCATGTCAGCAGAGAATTAGTCTTCATATCATAGCAGAGAATCAGGCTTCACGTCACCCACCACTGCAACAGTCCATTTTCATAAATTTAGGCCCAGCACCCAGGCAGAGGAGAGAGGTCCCGTAACAGACAATCTGGCTTCATGTCAGCAGAGAATCAGTCTTCATGTCATAGCAGAGAATCAGGCTTCACGTCACCCACCACTGTAAGAGTCCATTTTCATAAATTTAGGCCCAGCACCCAGGCAGAGGAGAGAGGTCCCGTAACAGACAATCTGGCTTCATGTCAGCAGAGAATCAGTCTTCATGTCATAGCAGAGAATCAGGCTTCACGTCACCCACCACTGCAACAGTCCATTTTCATAAATTTAGGCCCAGCACCCAGGCAGAGGAGAGAGGTCCCGTAACAGAGGATCTGGCTTCATGTCAGCAGAGAATCAGTCTTCATATCATAGCAGAGAATCAGGCTTCACGTCACCCACCACTGCAACAGTCCATTGTCATAAATTTAGGCCCAGCACCCAGGCAGAGGAGAGAGAGGTCCCGTAACAGACAATCTGGCTTCATGTCAGCAGAGAATCAGTCTTCATGTCATAGCAGAGAATCAGGCTTCACGTCACCCACCACTGTAAGAGTCCATTTTCATAAATTTAGGCCCAGCAACCAGGCAGAGGAGAGAGGTCCCGTAACAGAGGATCTGGCTTCATGTCAGCAGAGAATCAGTCTTCATATCATAGCAGAGAATCAGGCTTCACGTCACCCACCACTGCAACAGTCCATTTTCATAAATTTAGGCCCAGCACCCAGGCAGAGGAGAGAGGTCCCGTAACAGACAATCTGGCTTCATGTCAGCAGAGAATCAGTCTTCATGTCATAGCAGAGAATCAGGCTTCACGTCACCCACCACTGTAAGAGTCCATTTTCATAAATTTAGGCCCAGCACCCAGGCAGAGGAGAGAGGTCCCATAACAGAGGATCTGGCTTCATGTCAGCAGAGAATCAGTCTTCATATCATAGCAGAGAAACACGCTTCACGTCACCCACCACTGCAACAGTCCATTTTCATAAATTTAGGCCCAGCACCCAGGCAGAGGAGAGAGTTCCCGTAACAGACAATCTGGCTTCATGTCAGCAGAGAATCAGTCTTCATGTCATAGCAGAGAATCAGGCTTCACGTCACCCAACATTGGAACAGTCCATTGGCATATATTTAGGCCCTGGCACCCAGACAGAGGAGAAGTTCATTCAACTTTGGGTAGCCTCGCAATATAATGGTAAAATGAAAATAAAAATAGGATTGAATGAGGAAGTGCCCTGGAGTCCAATAATATATGGTTAAGGGGAGGTAGTTAATGTCTAATCTGGACAAGGGACGGACAGGTCCTGTGGGATCCTTGCCTGGTTCATTTTTATGAACGTCAGCTTGTCCACATTGGCTGTAGACAGGCGGCTGCGTTTGTCTGTAATGACGCCCCCTGCCGTGCTGAATACACGTTCAGACAAAACGCTGGCCGCCGGGCAGGCCAGCACCTCCAAGGCATAAAAGGCTAGCTCTGGCCACGTGGACAATTTAGAGACCCAGAAGTTGAATGGGGCCGAACCATCAGTCAGTACGTGGAGGGGTGTGCACACGTACTGTTCCACCATGTTAGTGAAATGTTGCCTCCTGCTAACACGTTGCGTATCAGGTGGTGGTGCAGTTAGCTGTGGCGTGTTGACAAAAGTTTTCCACATCTCTGCCATGCTAACCCTGCCCTCAGAGGAGCTGGCCGTGACACAGCTGCCTTGGCGACTTCTTGCTCCTCCTCTGCCTTGGCCTTGGGCTTCCACTTGTTCCCCTGTGACATTTGGGAATGCTCTCAGTAGCGCGTCTACCAACGTGCGCTTGTACTCGCGCATCTTCCTATCACGCTCCAGTGCAGGAAGTAAGGTGGGCACATTGTCTTTGTAGCGTGGATCCAGCAGGGTGGCAACCCAGTAGTCCGCACACGGTAAAATGTGGGCAACTCTGCTGTCGTTGCGCAGGCACTGCAGCATGTAGTCGCTCATGTGTGCCAGGCTGCCCAGGGGTAAGGACAAGCTGTCCTTTGTGGGAGGCGTATCGTCATCGTCCTTCCTTTCCCCCCAGCCACGCACCAGTGATGGACCTGAGCTGCGTTGGGTGCCACCCCGCTGTGACCATGCTTCATCCTCATCCTCCTCCACCTCCTCCTCATCCTCGTCCTCCTCGTCCTCCAGTAGTGGGCCTTGGCTGGCAACATTTGTACCTGGCCTCTGCTGTTGCCAAAAACCTCCCTCTGAGTCACTTCGAAGAGACTGGCCTGAAAGTGCTAAAAATGACCCCTCTTCCTCCTCCTCCTCCTCCTCCTCCTGGGCCACCTCCTCTTCCATCATCGCCCTAAGTGTTTTCTCAAGGAGACATAGAAGTGGTATTGTAACGCTGATAACGGCGTCATCGCCACTGGCCATGTTGGTGGAGTTCTCGAAACAGCGCAACAGGGCACACAGGTCTCGCATGGAGGCCCAGTCATTGGTGGTGTAGTAGTGCTGTTCTGTAGTGCGACTGACCCGTGCGTGCTGCAGCTGAAACTCCACTATGGCCTGCTGCTGCTCGCACAGTCTGTCCAGCATGTGCAAGGTGGAGTTCCACCTGGTGGGCACGTCGCATATGAGGCGGTGAGCGGGAAGGCCGAAGTTACGCTGTAGCGCAGACAGGCGAGCAGCAGCAGGATGTGAACGCCGGAAGCGCGAACAGACGGCCCGCACTTTATGCAGCAGCTCTGACATGTCGGGGTAGTTGTGAATGAACTTCTGCACCACCAAATTCAGCACATGCGCCAAGCAAGGGATGTGCGTCAAATTGGCTAGCCCCAGAGCTGCAACAAGATTTCGCCCATTATCACACACCACCAGGCCGGGCTTGAGGCTCACCGGCAGCAACCACTCGTCGGTCTGTTGTTCTATACCCCGCCACAACTCCTGTGCGGTGTGGGGCCTGTCCCCCAAACATATGAGTTTCAGAATGGCCTGCTGACGTTTACCCCGGGCTGTGCTGAAGTTGGTGGTGAAGGTGTGTGGCTGACTGGATGAGCAGGTGGAAGAAGAGGAGGAGGAAGCCGAGAAGGAGGAGGTGGCAACAGGAGGCAAAGAGTGTTGCCCTGCGATCCTTGGCGGCGGAAGGACGTGCGCCAAACAGCTCTCCGCCTGGGGCCCAGCTGCCACTACATTTACCCAGTGTGCAGTTAGGGAGATATAGCATCCCTGGCCGTGCTTACTGGTCCACGTATCTGTGGTTTGGTGGACCTTGCTACAGATGGCGTTGCGCAGTGCACACTTGATTTTATCGGATACTTGGTTGTGCAGGGAAGGCACGGCTCTCTTGGAGAAGTAGTGGCGGCTGGGAACAACATACTGTGGGACAGCAAGCGACATGAGCTGTTTGAAGCTGTCTGTGTCCACCAGCCTAAATGGCAGCATTTCATAGGCCAGTAGTTTAGAAATGCTGGCATTCAGGGCCAGGGATCGAGGGTGGCTAGGTGGGAATTTACGCTTTCTCTCAAATGTTTGTGAGATGGAGAGCTGAACGCTGGCGTGTGACATGGTTGAGACGCTTGGTGACGGAGGTGGTGGTGGTGTTGGTGGTACATCCCCTGTTTGCTGGGCGGCAGGTGCCAACGTTCCTCCAGAGGCGGAGGAAGAGGCCGAGGCGGCAGCAGCAGAAGAGGCCGAGGCGGCAGCAGCAGAAGAGGTAGCAGGGGGAGCCTGAGCGACTTCCTTGTTTTTAAGGTGTTTACTCCACTGCAGTTCATGCTTTGCATGCAGGTGCCTGGTCATGCAGGTTGTGCTAAGGTTCAGAACGTTAATGCCTTGCTTCAGGCTCTGATGGCACAGCGTGCAAACCACTCGAATCTTGTCGTCAGCACATTGTTTGAAGAAGTGCCATGCCAGGGAACTCCTTGAAGCTGCCTTTGGGGTGCTCGGTCCCAGATGGCGGCGGTCAGTAGCAGGCGGAGTCTCTTGGCGGCGGGTGTTCTGCTTTTGCCCACTGCTCCCTCTTTTGCTACGCTGTTGGCTCGGTCTCACCACTGCCTCTTCCTCCGAACTGTGAAAGTCAGTGGCACGACCTTCATTCCATGTGGGGTCTAGGACCTCATCGTCCCCTGCATCGTCTTCCACCCAGTCTTGATCCCTGACCTCCTGTTCAGTCTGCACACTGCAGAAAGACGCAGCAGTTGGCACCTGTGTTCCGTCATCATCAGAGACATGCTGAGGTGGTATTCCCATGTCCTCATCATCAGGAAACATAAGTGGTTGTGCGTCAGTGCAGTCTATGTCTTCCACCGCTGGGGAAGGGCTAGATGGATGCCCTTGGGAAACCCTGCCAGTAGAGTCTTCAAACAGCATAAGAGACTGCTGCATAACTTGAGGCTCAGACAGTTTCCCTGATATGCATGGGGGTGATGTGACAGACTGATGGGGTTGGTTTTCAGGCGCCATCTGTGCGCTTTCTGCAGAAGACTGGGTGGGAGATAATGTGAACGTGCTGGATCCACTGTCGGCCACCCAATTGACTAATGCCTGTACCTGCTCAGGCCTTACCATCCTTAGAACGGCATTGGGCCCCACCATATATCGCTGTAAATTCTGGCGGCTACTGGGACCTGAGGTAGTTGGTACACTAGGACGTGTGGATGTGGCAGAATGGCCACGTCCTCTCCCAGCACCAGAGGGTCCACTAACACCACCACGACCATGTCCACGTCCGCGTCCCTTACTAGATGTTTTCCTCATTGTTATGGTTCACCACAACAACAAAAATATTATTTGGCCCAATGTATTGTATTCAAATTCAGCGGGATATAAATTTAAGGCCTAGTATTTAGGCGCTGGGTGACCGGTATGGATTTAGTGACAGAATTAGACTTGGAAATGCACAGTAGCGTGTGTGTGAAGTTATTCTGAATGACCCTATGTGCACCTTGAATATTATATACCCTTTTAGGGATAGATTTCAAATAGCTCTGATATAGCAGAAACCACTAAATTATGAAATTGCTAAATTGGGAATTGTATTTCAACCTAGAACAAAAAATGTGCTTTGACGGACACTAAATAACTTGCCCATCCACAACAGGACAGCGGTAACGACAGATTTAGCGGGATATAAATTTGAGGCCTAGTATTTAGGCGCTGGGTGACCGGTATGGATTTAGTGACAGAATTAGACTTGGAAATGCACAGTAGCGTGTGTGTGAAGTTATTCTGAATGACCCTATGTGCACCTTGAATATTATATACCCTTTTAGGGATAGATTTCAAATAGCTCTGATATAGCAGAAACCACTAAATTATGAAATTGCTAAATTGGGAATTGTATTTCAACCCTGAACAAAAAATGTGCTTTAACGGACACTAAATAACTTGCCTAGCCACAACAGTACAGCGGTAATGACAGATTTAGCGGGATATACATTTTTGGCCTAGTATTTAGGCGCTGGGTGACCGGTATGGATTTAGTGACAGAATTAGACTTGGAAATGCACAGTAGCGTGTGTGTGAAGTTATTCTGAATGACCCTATGTGCACCTTGAATATTATATACCCTTTTAGGGATAGATTTCAAATAGCTCTGATATAGCAGAAACCACTAAATTATGAAATTGCTAAATTGGGAATTGTATTTCAACCCAGAACAAAAAATGTGCTTTGACGGACACTAAATAACTTGCCCATCCACAACAGGACAGCGGTAACGACAGATTTAGCGGGATATAAATTTGAGGCCTAGTATTTAGGCGCTGGGTGACCGGTATGGATTCAGTGACAGAATTAGACTTGGAAATGCACAGTAGCGTGTGTGTGAAGTTATTCTGAATGACCCTATGTGCACCTTGAATATTATATACCCTTTTAGGGATAGATTTCAAATAGCTCTGATATAGCAGAAACCACTAAATTATGAAATTGCAAAATTGGGAATTGTATTTCAACCCAGAACAAAAAATGTGCTTTGACGGACACTAAATAACTTGCCCATCCACAACAGGACAGCGGTAACGACAGATTTAGCGGGATATAAATTTGAGGCCTAGTATTTAGGCGCTGGGTGACCGGTATGGATTTAGTGACAGAATTAGACTTGGAAATGCACAGTAGCGTGTGTGTGAAGTTATTCTGAATGACCCTATGTGCACCTTGAATATTATATACCCTTTTAGGGATAGATTTCAAATAGCTCTGATATAGCAGAAACCACTAAATTATGAAATTGCTAAATTGGGAATTGTATTTTAACCCAGAACAAAAAATGTGCTTTGACGAACACTAAATAACTTGCCCATCCACAACAGGACAGCGGTAACGACAGATTTAGCGGGATATAAATTTGAGGGCTAGTATTTAGGCGCTGGGTGACCGGTATGGATTTAGTGACAGAATTAGACTTGGAAATGCACAGTAGCGTGTGTGTGAAGTTATTCTGAATGACCCTATGTGCACCTTGAATATTATATACCCTTTTAGGGATAGATTTCAAATAGCTCTGATATAGCAGAAACCACTAAATTATGAAATTGCTAAATTGGGAATTGTATTTCAACCCTGAACAAAAAATGTGCTTTAACAGACACTAAATAACTTGCCCAGCCACAACAGTACAGCGGTAACGACAGATTTAGCTGGATATAAATTTGAGGCCTAGTATTTAGGCGCTGGGTGACCGGTATGGATTTACTAACAGACTTAGACTTGGAAATGCACAGTATCGTGTGAGTGAAGTTATTCTGAATGACCCTATGTGCACCTTGAATATTATATACCCTTTTAGGGATAGATTTCAAATAGCTCTGATATAGCAGAAACCACTAAATTATGAAATTGCTAAATTGGGAATTGTATTTCAACCCAGAACAAAAAATGTGCTTTGACGGACACTAAATAACTTGCCCATCCACAACAGTACAGCGGTAACGACAGATTTAGCGGGATATAAATTTGAGGCCTAGTATTTAGGCGCTGGGTGACCGGTATGTATTTACTAACAGAATTAGACTTGGAAATGCACAGTAGTGTGTGTGTGAAGTTATTCTGAATGACCCTATGTGCACCTTGAATATTATATACCCTTTTAGGGATAGATTTCAAATAGCTCTAATATAGCAGAAACCACTAAATTATTAAATTGCTAAATTAAATTGTATTTCAACCCTGAACAAAAAATGTGCTTTGACGGACACTAAATAACTTGCCCAGCCACAACAGTACAGCGGTAACGACAGATTTAGCGGGATATAAATTTGAGGCCTAGTATTTAGGCGCTGGGTGACCGGTATGGATTTAGTGACAGAATTAGACTGGGATATGGCCAAAAAATAACCATACTATTGCTGGTTAAATGCACTTGGTGTGACAGCTTGACCAACCACACTACTGAGGGTTAAATGCACTTGGTGACGGGCGCAGCTTGCTCCTGATGTAGTATATGGCCAAAAAATGAACAGACTATTGCTGGTTAAATGCACTTGGTGTGACAGCTTGACCAACCACACTACTGAGGGTTAAATGCACTTGGTGACGGGCGCAGCTTGCCCCTGATGTAGTATATGGCCAAAAAATGAACAGACTATTGCTGGTTAAATGCACTTGGTGTGACAGCTTCACCCTGATGTAGGCTTTAGCCAAAAAACAACCACACCATTGAGGGTTAAATGCACTTGGTGACAGGCGCATCTTGCCCCTGATGTAGTATATGGCCAAAAAATGAACAGACTATTGCTGGTTAAATGCACTTGGTGTGACAGCTTGACCAACCACACTACTGAGGGTTAAATGCACTTGGTGACGGGCGCAGCTTGCCCCTGATGTAGTATATGGCCAAAAAATGAACAGACTATTGCTGGTTAAATGCACTTGGTGTGACAGCTTGACCAACCACACTACTGAGGGTTAAATGCACTTGGTGACGGGCGCAGCTTGCCCCTGATTTAGTATATGGCCAAAAAATGAACAGACTATTGCTGGTTAAATGCACTTGGTGTGACAGCTTCACCCTGATGTAGGCTTTAGCCAAAAAACAACCACACCATTGAGGGTTAAATGCACTTGGTGACAGGCGCAGCTTGCCCCTGATGTAGTATATGGCCAAAAAATAAACAGACTATTGCTGGTTAAATGCACTTGGTGTGACAGCTTCACCCTGATGTAGGCTTTAGCCAAAAAACAACCACACCATTGAGGGTTAAATGCACTTGGTCGCAGCTTGGATGCACTTGGTCGCAGCACCGCACAAGACACAAAATGGCCGCCGATCACCCCAGAAAAAAGTGACTGACAAACGGTCTGGGCAGCCTAAAAACAGTGAGCAATTGAATTTCAGCAGCTCAATGATGCACAGCTGCAGATCGATCGATTAATCAAGTCCTTTGGAGGAGTTAATCTGCCTAATCTCGCCCTACTGTCGCAGCCGCAACCTCTCCCTATGCTGATCAGAGCAGAGTGACGGGCGGCGCTATGTGACTCCAGCTTAAATAGAGGCTGGGTCACATGGTGCTCTGGCCAATCACAGCCATGCCAATAGTAGGCATGGCTGTGACGGCCTCTTGGGGCAAGTAGTATGACGCTTGTTGATTGGCTGCTTTACAGCCTTTCAAAAAGCGCCAAGAAAGCGTCACAAAAGCGCCAAGAAAGCGACGAACACCGAACCTGGACTTTTACGAAAATGTCCGGGTTCGGGTCCGTGTCACGGACACCCCAAAATTTGGTACGAACCCGAACTATACAGTTCGAGTTCGCTCATCCCTACTCCTGAGGGCAACAGCTTCAAATGTGTCACTGGGCATGCGCCGAGCCCAGTGACGAATTTAAATCTATTGCTCTCAGGAGTTTCTACTTTGTGCAGGTGCAGGCAGTCCGCGGTACTGCCTGCGTAAGATTTCACATAGCGGAGGGGGGCGGCGGCAAAGAGTTCAGGTGTGGGCAGTTACTTATGCTGGAAGAGGTGTACTTGGGCTCTAAAGGAAGGTGGGCTGGGCACTGTATGGGGGAGTTACTGGGCTTCAGAGAAGGATAATAACGCCCCTCTGGGCACCTTGGACACTCATTTGCATAACATAAAAAGTGGATTTTATCGCTAATGAAATTATGAAACAAAAAATGAAGACTACAGCCATAAATAAGATATTTTATTGTACATGGCAGTAGTAACACCTTAATATGCTCAAACCAGGTGACAGATTCCCTTTAACTTAAAAATGATATCCTTCATTGAATATGGCACTATCCTCTTGAGAATCCAAGGCAAAATTAATCAACCTCAATCCAAATTTCAGAAAAGATTTGATTTGCCGTGAAGCCGAATTTACTCACGCTTAGTGGTAACAAATCTATTTTTCCTGAAACAGTGGTAAAAAAAACATACTCACCTTATCCAATTGCTCGCGGAGAGGCTGTCACGGCCATCTTGATTGAAGATACCACACAAAACTCACACGGGGTGACATCTGACACCACTACACCAGCACCCTGGCCGGGCACGGTGGCGCCATCAGTGATCATTGCATGCTATGCAGTCAGCATGATGATGTGACAATCCCAGTACAAGGCTTTCTGGCTGATACGTTTCAGAACATGGTCTGTCCCTTACTCATAACCTTCTAGTGTGAATATCTACATCCCAGCTTGAAACTCCCCCTTCACAGGTGAATTTAAATCAATGAACCAACACTTCTAGGCATGTCAATAGAAAATATTCAATAGCACAAAGTTAAAGAAGAACTCCGGCAAAAAATATATATTCTCTGACCTGTTAGAAAGGTACATGATCTAATCTGTAGTGAATGTACCTATCCTCTCCCTTCTCATTATTTGCTGTGCCATGTGACAACTCTCTGATCTCCAGCTGACACAGGACAGGAAGTCGGTTACTTCTTTATTCGGTCCTATGACACTGACATTGAGGCTCCCATAGGAATACATAGAGAAATTGACTTCCTGTCCACACATAAGATACTGTCTCATTTGGAAAGTCTAATTTCTGGTCACATGACACCGCCATGAAACAGAAGGGGAGATAGGTCACGAAAACAGATACTGGTAAGTCTATTACATTTAGTATAGATTACATCATGTACCTTTCTAGCAGGTGAAAGAATTAAAACCATTTCAGGAGTTCTTTAAGTCTGTTTTTTGATGCGTGCTATTTAACATGAAAATAAGTATATTTAAAAGGAATCAATTATAGTCTTGTGGCACAATGCTGATGGTGCTAGAAGTAGGGTTCCCACCCTGGTGTAGTATATTCAAATAACTTCTACATAATGTAAATTTGTTGCAAAGTAGTGAAGTATTAATTTAGTGACAGCTGTACACATGACGTTTTGGCCTTCCAGTCTTCTTCAGACAACACATGGTAGACTTTTGGCCTGTTTGGCCCATGCTGAGAGATCCTGTGCTTCCATTCCTAGTATAACTGACGGGGCTAGAGCTCCTTTAATTCACCCCTTAGAGAGGCTCCGATCACTAATAATGACCTAAAGATGGTTATCTTCTGGTAGCACCCCGAGATTAGATGGAACAAAGATAAATGTGATATAATAAAGTCTTATTTCATGCTTGATAAAACCATTGACATGGGTATACTGACAAGATCTATGCATGAGGCCCTTATTGTTGTATTGCTGGAGCTAGGAAACGACCCTCTGACTCCAGATTCCCATCACCATTTTACTCCTTAATTCAGATATTTACATTTTAACAATCATTTTCATTATCAGACTGAAAACTTATTTCATCCATGATACAACCTAACCAACTGGATTCATGCCAGGTAAAGCAGTTGCACAAGATGAGCCTTTGGTTGGCTTTGCAGTATCTGTGGACTTGCATTTGATTCTATTGATGGGCAATATGGGAGCTCTTCACTCCTCAATGAATTGTTTTTTGACTTGGGGTTGTATTTTCAATACTTCCCCTATTGCTAGGGTCTGAACTAATTTAGCTGTATCTGTACCCTCTAAAGGTGAATGAGGCAAGGCTGCCCACTATCCAGGGGCATACACAAATCTATTAGGACTCAATAGCAAAACTTAGTATGGACCCATTTTGGAGTACTTGTAATTTTTACCTTGAAAATGTTTGCTTTCATTATTATTGGTGATATGGTACAGGGTTCTTTGACACATTTTTTTTTTTACATTTGTGCTTTTCTGTTTATATTAGGTGGTAATGTGGTAACTCTGATCTGGAAATCGATGAACATCCCTACTCTAGCACATTGAGTTCAACAGGTGAATAAGTATATTGATTTCGATAAGCAAACTATATATGAACTGGAAACATGTGTATAACTATTAGAAGGTGTGGTCACATTGGTTAGGATTAAAGGCCCCTGCTTTTTGAACTGCTGTGTTCTACTTAAGTCAGCTCCTTTGATGCGTTCAGCATTTTTTGGGTGATCTGTTTTCCAATGTGTGATAAGGGTGGACAGGGGAGTGTTCTATGTGGATGTGTTTATATGTGGTTGGGTGTATGTATATTGTTACTGTTTCCATAGACTCCCAAGTCTAGTATCTTAAGCCATGTTGAAAAAAGGAACAGGTAGGTATTGCCAATCCTTATCCAGTATATAGGCTATTGTATAGAGATATACCAAAAGGAGAAAAGCAGATGTATAGAGATAGTAAGGTCAGTGTGTCAGGGATTACTCTAGGGTAATGTGAGACCCCGGCTGCCAGCCCCGACCCACAAACCCCCATGAGGAAAAGGGGACCCGGGGCATAGATCACATGTCCCTGGTCTTCTCCCCAACCAGGGAGCTACCCTGACAGTCCAACCATATGCATGTAGACAAACCAGAATTAAACGAAACCTGGAGAACCCATTTGGTTATAGGTGGGGCCCATATATGCAGCCCAAATATTCAACTAGGTAATAGCTAGAAGGACTAAAGGAATAAGATGTATGACAACACTGAGTGCACATTCATCTCCTTATTAACAAAATGAGCAACAAAAATAGCCATATATGAATGTCCAAATCAAGGGGACCATAGACGGAGTCTGAGGTAGGTGATGCTCTCCAATATGTATTACAGATTATCTCAAAACCAAATCTATCCAGAAATAAAAAGAAACTGATAAAAAGTAAAATATACAGAACAATTGTCTTCTCAAAACACATCAGAATGATAAACTATGCATTTGCCCAGCAAGGTTTGTCATCTCACCCTGTGTCCACATTTAGACTCTTTGGTCTAAGAGATTGCAGGTGGTAGATCCAATCGAGTTCCCTCTTTTTAGCGAGGGCTATTCTATCACCACCACATCTCAGCATGGGAATCTGGTTAATTATTCTAAAACGGACGTCTCTTTAATTATCCTTTGCTTCAGCAAAGTGTTTGGACACTGGTAAGTCTAATCTCTTTTCACAAATAGTATACCTATGTTTGATTGAGTCTCGTTTCAACATCCCTCACTGTCTATCCCACATGCAGGAGATGACATGGACATTCAAGGACATACACTACATATGTTGAGTCACAGGTCAAATACTGTTTGATATTAAAGCATTCCCCTGTGGTGGGGTGTAAACCATTAGTGGACAATAAACACAATTGTGACGGGGAAGCACCATTTTTTTTTTTAACCAAAGTATTCTCCAAAGAACTGTTTCATGGTGCACACAACTGCACAGACCAACCGGTCCTTCAAATTATGTGTACGGCGGTAGGACAGTAGGGTGGCACATTAATTTAATTAATGTTTTTAAAATTACTACCCAGGATCAACCAAAGTCTTTTCAAAATATTGCCATTCCCAGCAGTCTGGTTTGTGTAGTTAGTGACAGAGGGGATCCGGGCTCCGCTGAGCTATACAGGTTTTTTATTGTACAATGTTAAGGTCTCCATTGACAAAGAGGCCACCTTGTTAATATGTTTTCTAACTAATGTTTTTTGTTACCTTCTTTTAATAAACTTATCACCCATTTACTTCAAACGTGTGTGAATCAACTCATCATCCTGCATTATTATCCTCACTCTCAATAATTGATTAAATGGGTAACTGCTGTTATATGTTAGCAAAGTGTTTTTATCTGTCGCTTCACTTGTCGATCCAGTCCAAATAGGGAAAACATCATCTATGTAACGCCATCAACCCAGCACTTGGCTGAAGTGGTGGCTCAAATAGATGTGTTTTTTCTCCATGAGGGTAATAAAAATGTTGGCGTATGTTGGTACCACATTCAGCCCCAATTTAATAAATAAATCATCTTGAAAAATGAAATAGTTATATGTTAAAGGGGTTGTCTCACTTCAGTAAGTGGCATTTATCATGTAGAGAAAGTTGATGCAAGGCACTTTTTAATGCATTGTTCTTATCCATATTGCTTCCTTTGCTGGCTGGATTCATTTTTCCATCACGTTATGCACTGCTAATTTCCATGGTTATAGACCACCCTGTAATCCATCAGTGGTGGTCCTGCTTACGCAATATAGGAAAAAGCACCAGCCTATGTGATCTCCAAAAGTCCCAGTCACAACAGAGGCTGACTCTTTTTCCTATAGTTTACAAACATGACCACCACTGCTGGATTGCAGGGTGGTCTGTAACCATGGAAATGAGCAGTGTATAATGTGATGGAAAAATGAATCCGGCCAGCAAAGGAAGCAATATAGATAAGAACAATACATTACTAAGTGCCTTGTATTAACTTTCTCTACATGATAAATGCCACTTACTGGAGTGAGACAACCCATTTAAGATATATTCAAGTAACGTCATCAAAAATGTCTTACATTCTGTAGCATGCAATGTTTTCAGCAGGCATTACCTGACTGCTCCAAAACCCCTGGCATGGTTGATGGACATGTATAGACTATGTCAAGACACTCTAGAATGGCATTATCAGGGAGATTAATGCCTTGTAATACATTCAAGAATTCTGAGGTATCCCGTATGTATGACTTCGCTGAGATTGCAAAGGAGTGATGCATTTAGTCCAAAAATATTGCAATATGTGAAAATAGAGAATCGCTCCCTGACACAAATAGACGACCCACGGAGAAGTCAGGGATTTATGGATTTTAGATAGTATAGTACATAAAGTACTGGTGCTTTTGGACATTCTATGTATAAAAAGAGTACAATTTGTTATATTTGATCCCCCTTTCTTTAGCTGAATATAACAATCTTCTAAAGCGCCTCAGGAAGTCAAACTTGGGATCACCATTAAAGGGAACCTGTCACCGGGATTTGGGGTATAGAGCTGAGGACATGGGCTGCTAGATGGCCGCTAGCACATCCGCAATATCCAGTCCCCATAGCTCTGTGTGCTTTTATTGTGTCAAAAACCCGATTTGATACATATGCAAATTAACCTGAGATGAGTCCTGTCCCTGACTCATCTCATGTACAGGACTCATCTCAGGGTAATTTGCATATGTATCAAATCGTTTTTTTTACACAATAAAAGCACACAGAGCTGTGGGGACTGGGTATTACGGATGTGCTAGCGGCCATCTAGCAACCCATGTCCTCAGCTCTATACCCAAAATCCCGGTGACAGGTTCCCTTTAAGTCTTCTGTAAGCCTCCTCATAACTCAACTGCCTCCTTATTTCTCCAATATAGTCAACAGTGTTCATCATGACCACTGCCCCACCTTTATCTATGGGCTTAATTCTCAGATCAGGATTGTTGGATAATTTTTTCAGAGCAGTGGACTCCACAGGAGTAAGATTGAGTTTATATAGTCCAGTTAGGTCAGTGTCATTTTTCAGAATGTCAAGGTCTATTCCAACAGCATTGATAAGTGTGTCTATGGCAACATGATTGATGACTGGATTAAACTCACTTTTAACAAACAAATCCATATAATTTATTTTGAGTTCAGCCATTGCACCATGTACATAGATTCAGACTGCTGTCGATCAAACAAGACTTTGAGTTTAACAGATCTAAATAATCTATGCAAGTCTAGCTCCAAGTGAAACCAGTCTGTTTCAGGACATTGAAAAAAGACAGTCCCTTGTCAAGTACAGACATTTGGCGTGGTGTAAGCAAAACACATGAGATTTACCACTATTGCTTCTTTCATAGGTTCTGATGCTTTTCTTTTCCACCATTTCTGCTGTTTCCTGCCCCCCACGTCTGGTCCAGTTGATTCAAGGCCATGTCCTAGAAAAATGAGTTGAAGGAGAGGAATTGGAAGATTCATTGGCAGGTGTAGCTTTTGAGGAAGGTGCCTGTTAGGGGATCTGTTGTCCAGGTTTCCTTGGTCTTGCTGGAGTGTAGGTATCATCTCTATTTTTGGTTCTCCTATTTCTCTTCAGCTCTTCTTGCCAATTGTATATAAAGCCAGTAGTATAATCCTCAATGTCCCTTTGCAATCTATTACATTTAGTGGATTGAAGATCACTTCTTAATTTATCAAAATGGCTCACGCAGTTTGATGCATATTTTTCAAAGTCCTCTGTAGATAATAGAATTTTAAGGTCCGCCTCTGTTGAATCTTAGTTTTCAAAGAGGTTACCCCCTTCTGCAAATGTTCAACATTAAGCAGAATAATATCAAACAAATATTTATTTGATATTTGTACAAAGCGGGCACAGAATTTTGTGTTGTTAGAGAATAGGTCTGGTCTTAAATAGGACCGCATATCCTGGGAGATCCTATGGAGATTATGCTAGTCACTTAAAGTGACTAAATGTGTCTTTTTAGATTCAGACCCATAGTTTCTCTTAAGGTCTATAATAGATGTAGTGGAAAGAAAGGAGACATCCCTCACTGTGTTCCATCATCCCATGTGTAGGAAAATACGTCAGGGTGTTGTGATCCAAAGTCTTGATCCATTAATATGGTGCTGGTTATTCAGTCCAATTGAATGTAGAAAATACAGAACATAGCAGCAATCCAAGAGCTGAGGTGCAATCCGTTATATCCCTCTGGGCTGGGATATATATCTTTTGCCTTTCTGTTTTGATCCCAAGACATACTGATGTGTCTGCCTTTGATGAATGCCAAACGTTTGTATATTGCACACCTAATGGTCTGACAATGTTTTTTATTTTCATTTATAATGTTTAATAAAGCATATTGTCACGGAAGGTGTATAGAAAACTAGAAGACACAAAATGAAGATCCGACTGACTGGATCCAAAACTAAGGAACAAAAGGGAGAGCCCTGCAACAAACCTGGCTCTCTCCCTAACTGCTCAGCCTATGCAAAAATCTCAATGGTAGATGATCGCATATCCTCGTACCTCGACTGTATAACACCTGAACACCCTATAATAGTGAGGGGACACGACCACTGGCTCCCTACACTTGATACGGAGGGAGTCAGGGTCACCTGGGATCCAGCAAACAGGAAAATACAAATGAATGAACAAAACTTATCTGTAGAAGACTCAGTAGTAGCATCCAGCACGCATACACTCCAGGAAGTTGTATAAACCGCAAAGTGATGCAGCATGGGAAGGGATTTAAAGGGATGCAATCAGTGCAACTACATGACAGCTGAGAGAGGCTAACAAGATGAGAAAACGAAAGCAAAACAAAAGGAACCTCAAGGAGGAGGTTCTGAAGGACGTCTGTCAGAGCTTCTCAGATGTCTGGTGGTGACAGTACCCCTCCTTCTATGAGTGGACTCCGGACACTCAGAGCCCACCTTCTCAGGATGGGAACTATGGAAAGCCCTGATGAGACGAGTGGCCTTAATGTCCATCACTGGGACCCACATCCTCTCCTCAGGACCATAACCCTCCCAATGAACGAGGTACTGGAGAGAACCGCGGACAACACGAGAATCCACAATCTTAGAGACCAGAAATTCAAGATTACCATCAACCATAATCGGAGGAGGAGGCAAAGATGAGGGTACAATGGGTTGGAAATAAGGTTTTAATAAGGACTTATGAAAAACATTATGGATCTTCCAAGTCTGAGGAAGAGGATTGATGACGGACAAGATTTTGTAAGGCCCAATAAACTTAGGATCCAACTTCCAGGAAGGAACCTTCAATTTGATATTCTTAGTAGACAACCACACCAGATCACCAACATTCAGGTCCGGACCAGGCACACGTCTCTATCCGCCTCACGCTTATATCTCTCACTCATGCTCTTTAGATTATCCTGAATCTTTTGCCAAATAGATGACAAAGACGAGGAGAATCTGTCCTCATCAGGTAAACCAGAAGACCCCTCTCCAGAGAATGTCCCAAACTGCGGATGAAACCCATATGCACCAAAAAATGGTGACTTATCAGAGGACTCCTGACGACGATTATTTAAAGCAAACTCAGCAAGGGACAAAAAAGAACACCAATCCTCCTGATTCTCCGCCACAAAACAGCGCAGATATGTCTCCAGATTCTGATTGACGCGCTCTGTCTGACCATTCGACTGCGGGTGGAAAGCAGAAGAGAATGACAACCGAACCCCCAAGCGAGAACAGAAAGCCTTCCAGAATCTGGAAACAAACTGTGTGCCCCTATCAGAGACTATGTCTGTAGGAATACCATGCAATTTGACAATGTGATCAATAAATGCCTGCGCCAGCGTCTTAGCATTGGGCAAGCCAGGAAAAGGAATGAAATGCACCATTTTGCTAAAACGGTCCACCACCACCAGAATCACAGTCTTCCCCGAGGAACGAGGCAGGTCCGTAATGAAGTCCATGGACAGATGTGTCCAAGGACGGGAAGGAATGGGTAACGGAAGGAGAGGACCTGATGGCCGTGAATGAGGGACTTTGGCACGAGCGCAGGTCTCGCAGGCTGCCACAAAACCCTCAACCGACTTATGAAGCGCCGGCCACCAGTATCTCCGAGCGATGAGATCCACTGTGGCTCTTGCCCCCGGGTGCCCAGCAAGGACAGTATCGTGGTGCTCCTTAAAATTCTTGTGTCTTAAAGCGAGAGGCACAAACAACCTCCCAGGAGGACAAAGATCAGGAGCCTCTGCCTCCAATTCAGGATAAAGAGCAGAGACCACCACACCTTCAGCCAAAATGGGACCCGGGTCTTCAAAATTCCCACCTCCCGGAAAACAACGTGACAGGGCATCCGCCTTCACATTCTTAACCCCAGGGCGGAACGTGACAACAAAATTAAACCATGAAAAGAACAAAGACCATCTGGCCTGTCTCGGGTTCAGACACTTGGCTGACTCCAAGTAGGCCAGATTCTTATGGTCAATAAACACAGTAATAGGGTGTCTGGCTCCCTCTAGCCAATGGCACCATTCCTCAAAAGCTAACTTGATGGCCAACAACTCCCTTTCTCCCACATCGTAATTTCTCTCTGCGGAGGAGAGTTTCTTCGAGAAAAAGGCACACGGTCGCCATTTGGCAGGAGAGGGACCCTGAGACAAGACCGCACCCACACCCACCTCAGAAGCATCAACCTAAACTATGAAGGGTAGAGAAATATCAGGTTGTACCAAGATGGGAGCGGAAGCAAAACTCTCCTTGATATTAGAAAAGGCCTTACGCGCCTCTACCGACCAGGAGGAAAAATCTACCCCCTTTCTAGTCAGATCAGTGAGTGGTTTAACAACAGAGGGATAATTCAAAATAAACTTCCTGCAATAATTGGCAAAACCCAAAAAACGCATCAGCGCCTTCTGATTCTCAGGAAGCTCCCACTCAAGCACAGCGTGGACCTTCTCGGGGTCCATGCGAAAACCAGAAGCGGAGAGAAGAAACCGCAGAAATTGAATTTCTGGAATCGCAAACACACCTTTTTCCAGTTTAGCATACAATTTATTCTCCAGCAGGATAAGCAAGACCTGACGTAAGTGTTCCTTATGAGTTTTGAAATCAGGAGAAAAAAATCTAAATGTCATCTAGATACACTAATACAAATTTCCCCATTAAATGATAAAAAATGTTGTTCACAAAATGCTGAAAGACGGCTGGAGCAATCATCAAACCAAAAGCCATTACCAAATTCTCAAAATGGCCCTCAGGGGTATTGAAGGCCGACTTCCATTCGTCTCCTTCTCTGACCCTGACCAGGTTGTATGCCACTCTTAGATCCAACTTGGAAAAAACTTTAGCCCCAACAATCTGGTTAAACGGGTCCGGGATCAGAGGAAGCGGATAAGGGTCACGAATTGTGATACTGTTCAGCTCCCTGAAATCTAGACATGGTCTTAAAGAACCATCTTTTTTCTTAACAAAGGAAAAAAACAGCCGCAACAGGTGACTTCGAGGGTCGTATGTGTCCCTTTCTCAGACTCTCAGAGATATAAGCACGCATAGCGACCCTTTCAGGTTGGGAGAGATTGTATAAACGAGATTTAGGCAGCTTGGCGCCTGGGGTGAGATGAATAGGGCAATCGTACTCCCTGTGAGGGGGCAATTCCTGAACACCACTCTCAGAAAACACATCCGAAAATTCAGAGAGAAAAGATGGTACAGTCTTAGTAGAAACCTCTGAAACAGATGTCGTGAGGCAATTCTCTCTGCAAAAGTCACTCCAACCATTTATTTGCCTCGCTTGCCAATCAATGGTGGGGTTATGTTTAGTGAGCCAGGGTAGCCCCAACACTAGAGGAGTAGGCAACCCGCTTAGGACGAAACATGACACATCCTCAACATGAGTATCACTCACAATCAAACGAATATTGTGAACTATGCCCTTTAATGATTTCTGAGAAAGTGGAACGGAATCAATAGCAAAAACAGGTATATCCTTTCCCAAAGTGCATACCTGGAAACCATGAGTTATAGCAAATTGATTATCAATGAGATTGACAGCTGCTCCACTATCTACAAAAATCTCACAAAAAATGTTCTTGCTCTCTAGCACCACCCTGGCAGGTAGGACAAAACGGGAACTACAAGCAAACGGAAAACCTTCAATTTCCGCATCAACCTTGCCAATAGTAACAGATGGAACGTCTTTAGGGGATTTTTTTCTTTTTGTCTCTTTATTACTCTCAAAAAACTGCCTGAATCTCCTAGAGGGACAAACATTTGCCAAATGATTTATACCTCCACAACAGAAACAAACCTTCCTATGAGAGCTGAATCTTCTATTGTCAGAGGCAAGCAAACCCAGCTGCATGGGCTCCTGCTCAGAAGGGATTGAGAGCGACTGAGACCCCTGTGCACTGAATGAGACCGCCGCACTGTCCTTGGACTGAGTATGACAGGAAGGAGTGATCTCTCATCTCTCTCTAAGACGCCTGTCAATACGAACGGCCCGAGACATGGCAGAGTCCAAGGAGGTAGGTCTCTTATGAAAGGCAAATGCATCTTTCAATCCCTCTGAAAGACCATGGCAAAATTGACTTCAGAGTGCAGCATCATTCCAACCAGTATCAGCTGCCCATCTCCGAAATTCTGAACAATATATCTCTGCGGACTGTTTACCCTGGCATAAGAGACGGATCATCATATATCTGACCCAGGGCTAAAAAAAATTCATCCACTGAACAGAAGGGCCGTGCCCCTACCGGCAGCGAAAAGGCCCAGGACTGAGCGTTATCCCTGATGAGCTAGATGATGATCCCCACCCTCTGCTCCTCATCACCAGAGGAATGGGGAAGTAGGAGAAAATGGAGTTTGCAAGCCTCTCTAAAACGAACAAAATTCTCACTACCCCCGGAGAACGTATCCGGGAGCGAGATCTTAGGCTCAGGACAAACTCCATGAACGCAAGCTGAACCGGTCACCTGAAACTGAGAAACAGTCTTACGGAGATCTGATACCTCCAATGAAAGACCCTGCATGTGTTCAGTCAAAAGTGAAACCGGATCCATGCTTGAGATGGTTTTGGCAGTTTATAAAGTCACGGAAGGTGTATAGAAAACTAGAAGACACAAAATGAAGATCCGACTGACTGGATCCAAAACTAAGGAACAACAGACCTGGCTCTCTTCCTAACTGCTCAGCCTATGCAAAAATCTCAATGGTAGATGATCGCATATCCTCGTACCTCGACTGTATAACACCTGAACACCCTATAAAAGTGAGGGGACATGACCACCGGCTCCCTACACTTGATACGGAGGGAGTCAGGGTCACCTGGGATGCAGCAAACAGGAAAATACAAATGAATGAACAAAAATGATCTGTAGAAGACTCAGTAGTAGCATCCAGCATGCATACACCCCAGGAAGTTGTATAAACCGCAAAGTGATGCAGTATAAGAAGGGATTTAAAGGGATGCAACTACTGCAACTACATGACAGCTGAGAGAGGCTAACGAGATGAGAAAACGAAAGCAAAAAAAAAGGAACCTCAAGGAGGAGGTTCTGAAGGACGTCTGTCAGAGCTTCTCAGATGTCTGGTGGTGACACATATATTCAAACGGTTTTACGAGATTTTAATACTGATGACCTATTATCTTGATAGGTCTAAAGTATCTGATTGGTGGTGGTCCTACACCCAGGACCCCCTCCGATCAGCTGTTTGAGAAATTACTGGCACTACAGGGTGTACCGTGGCTTTCTTGCAGCTTACCAAGGACAACGCTGGTAAGTGTTTAGTATCGCAGGGGCTGTGCTTAGTATTGCAGCTTGGCCCCATTCACTTCAATTGGGCAACGCTGCACCTAGGCCATGTGACCAAGGAATGTGTTCTCACTGTCCTAGGAAAAGCTACTGTGAGGGCCGGTGCCTTCCTATACAACTGAATGGCAGAGGTCCGAGGTGTTGAACCTCTACAGATCATATACTGATGGCCTATCTAGAGGATAGGTCATCAATATTTAAATCTCTGAAAACCCTGTTAAGCCTTTAAAAATGTCTCCTTTTGCAAATTTGGGCAGTTTCCCCTTTTTTAATTGGTAAAATTATGTTGACTACATTCAAATACAACTGGATTCCCCCCTTCTCCCAAAAAGCAATGGAATTCAATAGTAGATGTACACAACTGTACAAACATATGGTTGCATATGTATTTGGCATAAGTTCTATGTCACTGACACTGTCCAAACATTTTACACCGGGCAAAAATCCAGATTGTGGGGTAAACAGAAGCTTAGGGCTCTTTCACACCTGCGTTCTTTTCTTCCGGCATAGAGTTCCGTCGTCGGGGCTCTATGTCGGAAGAATCCTGATCATTTTTCTCCTAATGCATTCTGAATGGAGAGAAATCCGTTCAGGATGCATCAGGATGTCTTCAGTTCAGGACCGGAAAGTTTTTTGGCCGGAGAAAATACCGCAGCATGCTGCGCTTTTTGCTCCAGCCAAAAATCCTGAACACTTGCCGCATGGCCGGATCCGGAATTAATGCCCATTGAAAGGCATTGATCCGGATCCGGCCTTAAGCTAAACGTCGTTTCGGCGCATTGCCGGATCCGACGTTTAGCTTTTTCTGAATGGTTACCATGGCTGCCGGGACGCTAAAGTACTGGCAGCCATGGTAAAGTGTAGTGGGGAGCGGGGGAAGGGTATACTTACCATCCGTGCGGCTCCCGGGGCGCTCCAGAGTGACGTCAGGGCGCCCCACGCGCATGGATGACGTGATCACATGGCACGTCATCCATGCGCATGGGGCGCTCTGACGTGATTCTGGAGCGCCTCGGGAGCCGCACGGACTGTAAGTATACCTCTCCCCCGCTCCCCACTGCTACTATGGCAACCAGGACTTTAATAGCGTACTGGCTGCCATAGTAACACTGAACACATTTTGAAGACGGATCCGTCTTCAAATGCTTTCAGTTCACTTGCGTTTTTCCGGATCCGGCGTGTAATTCTGGCAAGTGGAGTACACGCCGGATCCGGACAATGCAAGTGTGAAAGAGGTCTTAATAAAAGTAAAAATTATGAGAAAACATACACCAGTGGTTTGTTGCATGTCACCTTTACTGATTTATATCTGCACGTACTATGCAATGAATAAATCACACAATCAAATCACATGTGTCCTAGGATTGTCAATTTGCACACTACAAGTATCCCAGAAGCCCTGTATTAATAATATAAAAGAATATTCCTACAGGAGCACATGAACTACAAATTAATTACATCAGTAATTATTATACGTTGATTATATGCTTGATTAATTATCCATTCTGTAAAATGTACACTGCAAATGGTAAAGGAGTCTTGAGGATTTGGATGTGTGAATAGAAATATGGTTTCTTGCATAAGGATAAAAATTTGTTATTTGTCAGTTAATTCTTTAATAATTGGGAGGTTTAAATTTCAGTTGCGAATGGGAGAAGTTTACAATGCAATATTTATGTAAATTAGATAAAATGCACAGATTTACTGTGTGAATAAGTGCAAATATTATGTGGAACCCCGATGGGTTTTTAAATTTGCTTTGCTTAAAGGGTTTCGGTCATCAAAAAACTGTATGACTTATATCTCCCTGCCTGCCGCCGTTCCTGCTAAATAATGACTTTTATAATATGCAAATAAGCCTCTAGGGGGGGCGGAGCCTAGCAGCAGAGCTGGATGCACACACCCGTGTGAGCTCTGCAGAGGATCGCTGGTGTGCCGGCAGATTAAAGCCATTTTATAGCCCCAACATGGGTAAATCTTCGAAGGATAAAGCTAAAGAAACTCCTGGGACCGGCAAAACGCTGCCAGGTCAGGGAGATTTGGAACGATTCGTCAGGAAAGCGAGTTCCCAGAGCGTGAGGCGGGTGGACAAGATGGCGCCGAGGGCAGAAAAGCCGGAGGCTTCAGACTCTGACCACGAAGAAGGCAGTGAAGCGGCTGCTCCTGCTGTTAAAGAGGACTTGCCTGTATCTAGGGATTTTATGAGACAGCTGCTAGCGGAGGCGCTGGATCCACTGGTCCTGGAACTTAAGGAGCTGAAGCAGGATCTTAAGAAGCAAAACGAGCGAGTAGAAGTGCTGGAGAATGCACAAGCGTCCATAGTGGACTTAAGCACCGCCATCTCCCACAATATGGATCAGACACAGGCTCACCTGAACTCTCTATATAGACAGCTTGAAGATCAGGACAACCGGGGCAGGCGGAATAACCTCAGACTTAGAGGTTTCCCGGAATCCATACAAGCGGACGCCATTATGTCCACATTGGCGGACTTTTTCAAAAGCTTACTACAGGGGGGAGAAAACCTGGACTTCACATTAAAGAGAGCCTACAGGGCCCTGCGTCCGCCACTAGGACCATCTGAACCCCCAAGAGATATAGTGTGCAAACTGAATAGCTTTCAGACAAAATAATGCATACTTAAAGCAGCAAGATCTATGCCGCAGCTCCCAGCACTACCGTTGGTTACCCCATGGACACCGGTGAGCTCTGGACGATCGCAGCGTCAGAGGAGAAGATTTGAGAAGCGTCGTTCCTGCAGTCCTTATATGTCTTATGTTTAATATATAACGCACTTTGGTTCGAATATTGCCTTTTAACCTATTTTCCATACCTGTGTTGCAATAGCTGCCTGCACACCCATTCCGATCCTCTAGGTGGCAGCCTACGCCCACGATTCTCACAACTACTCATGAGAACCACCAGTTGTTCCTGTTAGGAACCTTGTTGTTGCTGTTCTTGCTAGACAAAGTTTGTACCAATATGATATGCCGATACCTTTTAATTTTGTTATTAGCGACAGGATTGATTCAGTAATTTATATGCTAGATCTGCCTTTTTATTTTTATTTTATTAGCGGAAATGGGGAAATACTGAGATATGAATGGCGGTAGTAAATGCATGTTCATTTAATGTAAGAGGGATGAACGCACCTAAATGGAGTCAGATTTGTGCCTTAATGAGGAGGCAGAAAGTTAAAATTCTGCTCCTTCAAGAGACCCATTTCAGAACGAAACATGTGCTTAAATTGAGCCACACGGCCTATAACCAATGGTTTCACAGCACCTCACCAGCTTCTGCCTCCAAGGGGGTTAGTATAGCTTTCCACAGACATGTTCCCTTTGAGGTGCGGTCATCCCTTGTTGACGTTGAGGGAAGGTATATTTTTGTCAAAGGAGTAATAGGACAGCAGATCTATACATTTGGGAGTGTTTATGTACCAAATACAGCCCAGGCGGCCTGGTTGAGCAGCACTCTGGCACTACTCCAGGGGTTTGCAGAAGGCCCAATGATTTTAGGTGGGGACTTAAATGTTGCTTTTTCTCCAGAAATAGATACTTCCCTCGGGAGATCATCGTTTCTACAAGCTGCGCTAAGATCTATCAGGAGAAACATCACCAACGTAGGACTAGTAGACAGCTGGAGGGCCCTTCATCCGGGATAAAAAGACTACACGTACTATTTACCGGCTCACAAATCCTACCAAAGGTTAGACTATGTTCTAGTGTCCACCTCACTACTGCCTTGCTGCACTAAGGCGTCAATAGGCTCCATTTTATTGTCAGACCATGCACCAGTGTGAAATGATTTGGAGACTAAATGAAACCCTCCTGCACACTCCGCAAAATGTAGAGAGCATAAGGGAGAAAATTGAAGAGTATTTTGCCCTCAATGACTCCCCAGACATATCACCTGGAACGGTGTGGGAAGTGCATAAGGCAGTGGTGAGGGGACACTTCATCTCGCTTGGCTCGTATCTCAAAAAACGTAGAGAGGCGGATATAATTGAGTTACAGAGCCAAATATCTAAGGCGGAGTCCTTACATAAAAAAAAAAAAAACAGACACCTGAGATACTAGGGAATCTTGACCTCCTTAGATCGGCAAAATTATTTTTGTCAGCCAAGTTTAAGTATTATGCCCATGGCGACAAGGCCTCTAAATTTATGTTGTCCCAACTGAAAAAAACGTAAGGCCCTCGCATACATCCAAAAAATCCAACATTCCCCGATACAAATGGTCTACCAAACTGAACAAATAGCATCATGTTTCACAGACTATTACACTAAACTATATAATTTAAGTAAGGAGATACCCACCGCTAAGAGACATGCTAAACTCTTAGACATGAAGAATTGGTTATCAAAACTTAATCTGCCCAAACTAAAGAAAGAGCAATCACAGATGTTGTCCCGCCCATTTGACATGGTGGAACTAAGGAAAGCTCTTAAAGATTCACCCTTACACAAAAGCCCAGGCCCGGACGGATTGCCGATGAAATATTATGACTCCTTCCACGCAACCCTCCTACCCAGATTGTTAATTGTGTGTAATTCTCTATGGGAAGGTAAACCCTTGCATCCTCACATGTTAGCAGCCGAAATAACAATTATCCCTAAGGAAGGGAAAGATCCCTCATTATGCGCCAGTTATAGACCAATATCCTTACTTAATATGGACCTAAAACTACTAGCTAAGATGCTTGCATCTCACCTTCAGCCGCTACGACCCCAGTTGATCCATATTGAGCAAGTTGGTTTTGTGAGTGGCCGTGAGGGGAGAATGAATATAAGTCGGCTGATTAACATTATCCACCACGCTAACTCTACTTCCACTCCATTAGTTCTTCTCGGCACAGATGCCGAGAAGGCTTTTGATAGAGTGGATTGGTCTTTTATGTGTACTGCACTAAAGACCTTTGCAATACCAGATAGCTTTATAACGGCAGTAATGGCTATGTACGGCAACCCAAGCGCAAGAGTCCTAGTGAATAACACACTTTCCCCCCCTTCACAATTAGTAACGGCACTAGACAGGGCTGCCCCCTTTCCCCACTCCTTTTCATTCTGTCAGTGGAGCCATTATTACAAGCTGTACGGCAGGATCGAAGGATCCAAGGATTGACCATAAAGGGGAGAACCCACTCTCTTGCTGCGTTTGCAGATGACCTCCTCTTCATTATTACGAATCCCAGCGAGGCTTTCCCAGCGATCCATACCCTATTGGACTACTATGGAGATTTATCAAACTTCAAAGTCAACTTCTCCAAATCGCAAGTTTTGAATGTTTTGCTGGATTCACAAGCACAATCCCAGTTAGAACAGAGTACCCCTTTTACCTGGTCTACTAGTAGTATCCCTTTCCTGGGTGTGAATATAACTTCCCGCTATTCAGACTTGTATAATGAAAATGTTAAAAATATTCCACGAAAGGTTAAGGAACTTATGACATCTTGGGACCTGCCGTTCACCTCCTGGTTTGGCCGGAGGACTTGATTCAAATCGCTGATTCTCCCGAAGGTGCTCTATTATTTACAAGTACTGCCAATAGGTGTACCTAGAGTGTTCTTCCTGCAGCTAAAGGGGATACTGATGCGTAGTGCCAGACCTACAACCAAGTGATTAAGCACCAGAAATTAGGGGGTTTAGGGGTACCAGACTTTCTCCTCTATTACAAGTCAATACAGGGCTTGAGAGTTTTAGAATGGATACGTAATCCGCCAGAGAGGCTAAATGTGGGGTTATAACAGGATTTATTGAGTATCCCATTGCAATCCCTAGCGTTACTTTCGAGCTATAGACAGGAGACCATGAGACAGATAACCGATCCTCTTACACGCAATACCCTCAAAGTTTGGTTCGCAAAAGTGTCAAATAAATTGATATCAGAGCGAACCACGCCTTTACTACAGGTTAGAGATGTCTTGTGGGATTCCACCCCAGAGTTCAGGTCAACGTTAGGTGAGGGGCCTAGGACGATCTCCACCCCGATACACGATTTCATCTGTGCCAGGCATGAGGGAGAGAACACAGCATTAGATTGTCTTCAGCTAGGGAATCTATCCCGTTTTCAGTATGCACACATTCTGAAAGCCACCACAGGAACAATGCCTCAATGCCAAACTGAACCCACCAGATTTGAACATATGGCCCTAGGAAGGCACGAGCCTAAACAAAAAATCTCCAAAATTTACGCCTCACTACTTGAAACAGCCCAAACAAATACTCCCCCTTTCATTAGGAGTTGGGAGAAAGATCTGAACACTAAGTTCACGTCCGGCGAAATAAAATTATTGCTGTCACAAACTAATAAAATATCGAGATGTGTACGCCTGCAAGAGAACTATTACAAAATGATTACTAGATGGTACTACACCCCGATGAGACTACATAGGATCTTTCCTTCCTCCCCATCGCAGTGCTGGAGATGCTTGGATGCTGAGGGTTCATTTGTTCACATTTGGTGGGACTGTCACTTACTGGCACCCTTCTGGAAGGGAGTGTGTGACACTATTTCTAAGCTGCAAGGCAAAACTTTTCCACTTTTGCCACAGTACTGTCTTATTGGTCAAAAAACGACGACCTGCCGTTCTCTTTATGCTAATCGTTTACACCAACATCTTTTAGCAGTAGCTAGACTCCTAATAGCCTCAAACTGGAAGTCGACAATAGTGCCTAATATCCAGCACTGGATGGCCCGTTGTGACCAGGTGTTCCGGATGGAGCAAATAGCCCATTGGGGAGCAACAATACCCTCCTTTTCGAGAAGGTGTGGGGACCCTGGAAGAAATTCCGTAATTTTACTTAAAAGATATAATAAGGATCACATGCTGTTCTATCAAACTGTGCGTCCCGCTGTTCATAGGAGGATGATATGTGGCCCCCCGCTATACTATACTATGGTATTCAGGCAGATTAAATCTAGAGATGTTATGTTTTGTTTTGTTTTTTAGACTTTCATTTAATGTCGCTTTTTGATGTTTAATTGTGTTTTTATTTGCTGTAAAAACTAATGCAAAATTGTCCATGTAAATGTCTGAATCTTGACGTACAATGTTTGGATAAGACCTGATGTACTTTACATGTCTAAGATGATGACATCTTTCATTCTTTTTCCAATAAAATATTTTACAAACTAAATAAGCCTCTAGGTGCTAGTGGGGCATTGCTGCAGCACCTAGAGGCTCCATCCTATCACCGTTTGGCACGTCTTTGTAAAGGTGATTGACATCCCCGATCTCTTCCGTGCCTCGCTCATTTGCATATTATAAAAGTCATTATTTAGCGCGAACGGCGGAAGGCAGGGAGATATAAGTCATACAGTTATGTTCTGCTGTGATTAGCAAATCGCTAATGTCAGCCAGCTACATAGCGATTTTTCTGATGAAAGAAACCCTTTAAAAGTATTAATTCTGTATGCAAGCATGTAAATATAGGAGTATTACGATTTAATATTAAAGATTATAATTAATCATTATTCTAGAAATTAATTCCCTTTAGGTTTTCTTTTAGAACAATCCACATAATGTTTTTCCATAGATTATGAAAGGAAAAACTCTTTTTGCTCAATCTCATCTACACAATAGCATCTACTATGCTTTTCTTTAAAAACAAAAAGACACTACTTTATAGAAAGAAAAAGGGACCTTCCAGGGATGCTATAGTCCTATACTCTTGTATGATACTTGCCCTATTGTCTCATTTTTATTTCATTTAAATCTCATATTTCACTATTTTGCATTAGGATGGTAGGGGCATATACAGAATTTAACAGTTTAAGCTTAGACACACATATGTAACATAATAGTTTGGTTATGTTTTTGATTATAGGAAATTTTATTGCAAAAGGAACAAGAAAATAGGGGTGTACAGGACAGCACAAATCAACTTCAAGTGCACAGAGGTGACACTTTTGTTTGGCGTCCCCTCTGTTTGCTTTGATTAGTATTCAGGTGGTCACATGCCCTCATGTCATTTGATACTGATACAGCCAGCGAAGGAGAAGAGGATCTTCCTGATCATCATCCAGTGATGAGGAATCCTGAAGAAGGGGCCCCAGGCCAACAGCTAAGGCAGCAGACCAGAGTGATCCCATATGAACCCCACCTTGTGAGGATTATTAGTCTCAAATTCCTTAGTTTGTGGGAAGCTCAGGAATCCAGGTTGATGCTTTGGCCTTTACAAAAATGTATTTTTTCAAAATCTTTTTCACTGAGCATTATGTGAATTTAACGCTAGCCCAAACTACTTTATATGTTGAGCAATTTATTGCTCAACATCCATCGTCATCATTTTCTTGACCCCTGAGTTGGACTTAAGTAGATACAACAGAGATAATGGCATTGTAAGGCTTGTGCTGCTCATTAGCCTTGTAAAAAAGACAGAAATTAGACAGTACTGGAGTACAGATGATTTGTACCACACTCCAATTTACAGTATGGCCTTGACTCTGAACTGATTTGAAGCAATACTGGCATTTTTACATTATAATGTTAATGTACAATGATCACACCTAAAATGAACCAAATGACTATTTAAAATTAGGCCAGTCTTTTAGACCTCCGAAAAAAACATCTTCATAGACACGCTCCAAATAAATTTTAAAGGAAAGGTACACTTCCCTAGACCCCTTATCAGGCAATCAGAAAGGGTGCTAGCAGGGCTCTGCAGTGAGAATATGTGGGTAGCTAAGCAGAGAACAAGAAGGATGTCCTTGTACTGACCACAGTCCACAGTAACAATATCTCCCCCTGTACGAGTAACCACTACTCCCAAGCCAGACTGCATCCTGAAATACCATACAAACATAGGAGAGGTTGATTCTTCAGATGATGTTCTGAAGCTGTAGAGTGCTATTTGGAAACATTGGTGTAGTACGAAAAGGTAGCCGTGCAGATGGCACTGCATAATGCTTATGTGTTATTTTGATCTGCCGGCCAGATGAGAACATTCTTTCCATTTCAAGTGGTGGTGATAAAGGCCCTAATTTTTTAAAACCAGGAAAGAGAGGGCCCCAGTACTTCTGAAAGTGATCTTAACACTATTGTACCAGGGCAAAATGTCCCTTGTGAAGTTCCCCAAAGAGCAATGAAGGGAAGGACCCAAATAAATGATGCAGAATGTGTTCCAAAAGAGGGATAAGAAAGGAAACCATCTATTACTACAAAACCTGCCCTGAAAAACCCAGCTTGTGCATAAAGTATTACTACAAAGTGTGCCATGCATATTTCAAATATTTCAATTTCTTGGTTCAAGCCATATGGGGCCAGGCTGTTTAATTTAAATATCCATTTGCTTTCCTTTCTTGACATTTCATTTATGTAGTTGCCACCTCTCTTATTGATAGGTACCTTTTCAATCCCTCTAAAAGTGGATCCCATAAAGTTACCCGCATGATTTTGGGCATAATGACGGGATAATGGATGTCCCTCAAATTTTTTATGTATATTATTCACATGTTCTCTAATCCTGATTTTTAGTTGTCTTTTTGTTCTCCCCACATATATTTTCTGGCAGGGGCATCTTATGTAATATATGACTCCTGTGGTATTGCATGTCATATGGTGGTTAATTTTGAAAACTGAGTTTTTTTTCTTTTATTTCCAATATTGGTCCTTTTGTGAATTGTTTTGTCAATTTACAGTTGGCACATAATTTACATGGATAGAAGCCCTTCTTCATAGTGCATTTGTTTATAGATGGTATCTTGGTTGTAACAGAGGGTGCCACCAAGTTAGAGAGGTTAGGGGCCTTCTTAAATATAAATTTAGGGTGTGCTGTCATCATTTCACCGATTTGTTTGTCCTGTTTTAGTATTTCCCAGTGCTGTCCTATGATTTTTTGAAAGCAGACGTGCCTTCGCTGTATCTGCTAATGATGGGAATATCAATTGTTTGCAATCTGTCATCATTTGATTGTTTTATTTTCTCATCTTGTTTTATCTGTAATAGCGCAGATTGTTCAAGGCTGTTAATTTGGTCTGAGATTGGTGTCAGTCTTTTTATATCATAACACTTATCCAGGAATTTTTCATTGAGTTTTTGTGCTTCATCTTCATAATCCCCATCATTAGTGCAGTTTCTCCTTGCACGTATGTATTGGCTATGTGGGATATTATTTAACCAAATTGGTAGGTAGCAGCTATTCAAAGGTATAAAACTATTGGTGTCAGTGGGTTTATGATAAGTTTTTGTGTGAATGGACCCCTCTGAAATAGAGATGGTTAGATCCAAGAAATGTATCTGGGTCCTGCTCCAAGTTGGACTAAAATTAAGATAAAAGTCATTTTTATTCAAATCCGTAAAAAATTCTTCTAGTAAAAATTATTCTCCCTTCCATATAAAAAACACGTCATCGATAAAACGTTTCCATAGGACCAGATTCGCACCAATCTCGCCCCGAGGTCCGGTAGGTAAGCTCCTCCCATCGACCCATCTATAGGTTTGCGAACCTATCAATTTGTGAATGAACATGATTTGACTAAATATAAACAGTGATTTTGATCATAAAATAAATTCATATAAAAGTATACAAATATTATGGTTCAATAAAGTGTATTTTTGCAAATATATACATATCATGTGTCCCAAACACATTAGAATCCATAATAATATCTCATCAAAGATTATTAATATAATAAAGTGCACATGTGCTGTCTGTGGATGGATAACTGGCTTAGGTCTTCCCCGTCACATCCTTAAAGCTTGTAAAAGAGCGGGATCTTGACACAGGGGCCACTTAATATGGTGCTCGGTTTTCCTTCCTTTGAGGGATATCTGGCTATCACTGTGTTGAAGACCCATAACTGGGGCTCCACAACTATTTTGAATAAGAATAAAGTGTCATAATAATTCTCAATTCGGGATGTCTATAGCGGGACCCACAGGTCCCAGCGTCAACTTGGACACATGCCTATCCCTATGTAGAATGAGGAAGGTGGACAGCATCAGCGTCCCCGATCCTCAACCACCACATCCAAGATTGCTCATAGGGGGTAATATGCAAAGGCATCAATTGAGATATTCGCATGCTATGCACCAGGATGTCTATCATAGGGGACACATGGCTCCCAGCGTAAACTGGCACATGTGCCTCCCCAATGTGGGATGAGGACCAGTGACACCGCCAATGTCCCCGATCCCCAACCACCTTATCCTAGAGCATGCACACCAACTAGGTACTAAACAAACATGTTCACCTATCCAAATAGAAAGAAACCTAGCTAAACCAGAAATCCCCCATTTTAAACCCAGAGAGGTCTGAGCGGCACATCCAAGTGTCTCCTATCCCTCAACTAGGTGATGGCTTCATAGAAGATGACACAAAAGAGAGAGCAAAAAAATATATTAAATGTATAGAACACTGTTTTTCATTTATACAGTACAGATATAGAACTGAACTCCCAATCAGAAATTTGAGGATAAATCACCATAAATTCCACATTCAACACATTTGGTTTTAAAGTTTGTAGATGATAGATCCAATAAAGTTTACGTTGTTTAACCGCCTCCGGACCGCCTAACGCAGGATCGCGGTCCGGAAGCGGCTCTCCCAGGCACAGCGATGCATATACGCGTCACCTCGCGAGACGCGAGATTTCATGTGAACGCGCACACACAGGCTCGCGCGTTCACAAGATCGGAAGGTAAGAGACTGGCTCTACAGCCTGCCAGCGGCGATCGTTCGCTGGCAGGCTGTAGATGCGATTTTTTTAACCCCTAACAGGTATATTAGATGCTGTTTTGATAACAGCGTCTAATATACCTGCTACTGGTCCTCTGGTGGTCCCTTTTGCTTGGATCGACTACCAGTGGACACAGGCAGCTCAGTAAAGTAGCACCAAGCACCACACTACACTACACCACCACCCCTGTCACTTATTAACCCCTTATTAACCCCTGATCACCCCATATAGACTCCCTGATCACCCCCCTGTCATTGATGACCCCCCTGTTAGGCTCCATTCAGATGTCCGTATGTGTTTTACGAATCCACGGATCCATGGATCGGATCCGCAAAACACATACGGACTTCTGAATGGAGCCTTACAGGGGGGTGATCAATGACAGAGGGGTGATAGGGGGGCGGAGCTAGCGCCGGACCGTGATGGCCGCATAGTTCGGAGCTCTCTGCAATAGATCCTCTACAGCACCAGCTTACACCAGCGGACAGACACCAGCATGGTGAAAATCGGGCAACCGAGAACCGGAGACACCTCTGGAGCTGCCAGGCAGCCGAATAACAACGGCGACATGGATAAATTTATTAAAAAAGCGGCGGCCACAGTGGCGGCAAGAGAAAGCAAGATGGCGCCGAACCCGCTTCCTAAGGTGAGCGAGCGCGCGGCTGACATGTCAGAAGGGGAGAGCGATACAGAGGACTCACATAGTAAGACGGCGCTGCCGATTACCCGCCGCTTCCTGAAACAGTCGCTGAGTAAAGCGATGGAACCAGTTCTGACTGAGCTCACTGCCACGCGCCAGGATATCCAGCATATTGGAGACAGGGTAGTTACCCTGGAAGCGCAACAAACCGCAGTGCTCGAGCATCAAATAGCTACAGCCTCCTCCTTTCAAAAATGCCGCACATACCTGAATGACCTCCATAATGCCCTGGAGGACCAAGAGAACAGAGGGCGCAGGAACAACCTGCGATTCAGGGGGATACCAGAGACAGTCGCTGCGGATGATATTCCTGGGGCCGTGATAGATATACTGTATGCTGCTCCCTGCTAGGCTCTGAGGGCCGCTCCGATATTGTCCTTGAACGTGCACACAGAGCGCTCAGGCCTAAGCCTAAAGGGACGGAACCGCCAAAGGATGTAATTTGCAGGTTCCTGAATTTTCAAGTGAAGACCGCTGTCCTAGAAGCAGCTAGGAACCAGGAAGACCTGACATATGAAGACTCCAGAATCCTAATTTATCAAGACCTGGCCCCGTCTACATTAAAGAAAAGAAGATCACTTAAGCCCTTGACGGATTGGCTCAGGAAGAACAAGATCCTGTACAGATGGACCTTTCCCTTTGGGATTTCGTTCGCCCATGCAGGACGCCGCCTCACTATCAACACCTTTGCTGACCTGATGGGAGCGTACGAACACCTGCAGATCCCACCTCTTGAGATCGAGAACTGGGAACTTTATCAAGATATTACAGAGCTTCCTGACCTGCCGAGGCCCGTTCCCTTTGAGCTACCACGAACACCAAAGGCCCAGAAGTTCAAGCGGAGGAACACGCAACCCACACCATAGAGACTGGCTCTACTAACGTAACGATTCGCTTTGTCTCTTCCATCTCTCTCATAAGCTATTCCTAATGCCTTCTTTATCTTTCATATATCCTCTCCTCTCCTATAAATAATCTCTTATTTGCTGCATTAGTCGGCACAGCCCTTATCCCCCCTTTCACCTGTCCTCACCCTAGCCTCTTATATGTCTGTCTCTTGATCTCATCAAAGGGATGCACAATTTGTGCGTGGAGGATCACAATAGGGTTAAATGACCATCTTCCCCCTTGTGACCCTGGTAACTGATAATGTTACCCAGGCAACTCTCACTGTTCAAGCCCATTGTATTGGGTACTGTTCACATATTGTTCAAACCCATATTCATGGGTACAGTTACTCTGAATCTCTTAACTATGTTTTTTTCTGTTTGGTTCATCGTTTTTATATTGTTTTGAAGGTACATGTATTGTTTATCTTAAATACCCGAAAGAAGCAAGAACTCCCTCTGGAGCCCGGACTCGCTCGGCCTTCACTTTGCAGCCTCAGTATCAGTGCGCTCTCCTGGAGAGGGAAGGTCATTCAGCAAGGTAACACGTTGTATTACACATATCATGACTGACCTATTATTTGCGTCTTACAATGTCAAAGGCTTTAATTCTCCATCTAAAAGGAGTCAGGTTTTTTCATTGTTACGCAAATTGGGTGCCAGTGTCCTACTTCTCCAGGAGACACACTTTAAGTTCAACCATTACCCTAACCTTTCGCATGGCCACTATTCCCAATGGTACCATTGTGGAGGTGATTCCTCTGCTTCGGGTGGTGTGAGTGTTGGGTTCCAGAGGAGAGTTCCCTTCCAATGTAGCTCACAACTACAGGACCCTGACGGTCGCTACATAATGGTCAAGGGTACTATAGGTCCCCAGATATACACGTTCATTAACCTCTATGCACCGAACACGGGTCACTATAACTGGTTCTCCAAGGTTTTCCCCATCATTGAATCATTTGCAGAGGGTCTGATAGTAACAGGAGGTGACCTTAATGCCACTTTGAACCCCCAATTAGATTCGTCAGCATCAAAATCTGCTCTGGCGCTAAAAACTCTCCGCTATATCAGAGAGGGCCTATGGAATCTTCACCTGATAGATGTTTGGCGCACTTTCTATCCCACAAGCAGCGATTACACGTTCTATTCTTCTGCACATAGGTCATATCATCGCTTAGATTACCTGTTCATATCCAAACAACATCTCCAGCTCTGCCACAATCCCCAAATAGGGTCTATCCACTTGTCAGACCATGCCCCCATATCCCTCTCAGTATCAGCTCCGGTACCAAAACAACACAAGTTTACGTGGCGTTTAAACGAGTCCCTTTTAGGGAACCTGAATACTAGAGATAAGATAGCTGGACTCCTTGACGAATACTTTACCCTTAACAAAGTCCCAGATGTTTCAGCTCTATCCTTATGGGATGCTCACAAACCTTTTATAAGGGGACACTTCATTAGTATAGGGGCTCACCAGAAGAAAGAAAGAAACAAAAAAATCGACAGCTTACTTCAGAAAATAGATTCCCTGGAGTCACAACATAAGAAATCCTTTTCTGCCTCGCAACTTCAAGAATTATCTGATACCAGAGCGGAGTTGAAAGCCATGCTACAGCACTCCTCAGCTAAGCTATTCTTAAACTCGCAACACAAATTTTTTGCACATGGGGACAAAACGTCCAAGTTTATGATGAACAGGATAAAAAATAGGAGATCGTCAAATTACATACACCAATTAGAATCCCCCCAAGGCCTACCTCTGTACTCCTCCAAAGAAATAGGCGCCCAATTTCGGGAATTCTACGAATCCCTTTATAATCTGCCCCACACAATAGCCCCCGAAAATCTGGCAACTACCCTTAACTCTTTTCTAGATTCACTCCCTCTGCCAACTATTTCTGAAGTCCAAAAACAGAAATTAGCTTCCCCTTTCACCTTAGAGGAATTAGAGACTGCATTGAAACAATCCCCCTCAGGGAAAAGCCCAGGCCCGGACGGCTTTCCGGTCCAATACTACAGAACGTTTCAACAACGATTACTTCCCCACTTATTAGAGGTTTGTAATTTGGCCTTACAGGGAGAGAAGCTTTCCAGGGACATGACACTAGCACACATCACATTGATCCCTAAAGAAGGGAAGGATCCCAAACATTGTGCTAACTACAGGCCCATTTCCCTCCTTAACATTGACCTTAAATTATTGGCTAAGTTGTTAGCTAACCGACTTGCAGTCCTCCTCCCATCTGTAGTGCACGGGGATCAGGTGGGCTTTGTCAAAGGCAGGGAGGGTAGGGACAATACGGCTAGAGTGCTGAATATAATACAGTTCTCTTCCATCCACTCAAAACCGCTTTTACTGTTAAGCACGGATGCAGAAAAAGCATTAGATAGAATCAGCTGGTCTTATCTGCGAAATATCCTGGCTCGATTTGGCCTACCTGATCCCTTTGCACAGGCCACCTTTGCAATGTATGCTCAAGCATCGGCCTCTGTTATGATAAATGGTGACCTATCGGATCCCTTCTCAATTCAAAACGGTACCAGACAGGGGTGTCCGTTATCCCCCCTGTTATTTGTCTTGGCCCTGGAACCGCTCCTCCTAAAATTAAGAAATGACTCGGGGATATGTGGAGTTACATTGGGAGGTACGGATCATAAAATTGCCGCCTTCGCGGATGACATCATGATTATGACGTCCAATCCTAAGGAATCCCTACCTGTAATCCAAAAACATTTAGACATATATAGCGCCATTTCCAACTTTAAAATCAACAAACAAAAATCATTAGTAATCTGTATAGGTATCCCCCACTCAACCCAAAGAAGTCTAGGGAGAGACTCCCCCTTCAATTGGTCCTCTCCTACCATAACGTATTTGGGAATTAGAATCAGCCCTAAACCCTCTGAGTTATATTCACTGAATTATACTCCATTATTGGACAACATTTCTCATAGCATAAGTAAACTAGATATCCCAACTATATCCTGGTTCGGTAGGAAAAACCTGCTCATGTCTTTGATTCTTCCTCGCCTTACCTACCTGCAACAGGTCCTGCCTATCCCAGTCCCCAAAACTTATTATAATTCTCTGAAAAAACTTTTTCGATCCTTTATCTGGAAGGGAAAGAAACCTAGACTGTCGTACGAGCTATTATCACGCCCTAAATGTTTTGGAGGCATTGCACTGCCTGACCCAGAACTTTATGGAAAGGCCATTTTACTATCTAGAGCAATAGACTGGCTCAGACCTGATAACATGAAGCCCTGGGTTGCGATAGAGCAAGACCTGATGCGCAAACCCTTTAGATCCCTATTATTAGCGCAAGGAAGCTCTTGTACTTTTCCCTCATCACCATACCCTATTATCCAGGCCACCATCAATGCATGGAAGTGGTTTCAATCTTCCCACTGCTCAATTCCTTTTCCTTCCCCACTTCTCTCAATCAAGGACATCCTGGGTACTGCTCTACCTGCGCTCATTGAATGTACCCCTAAAGAACTGAGGGGCTCATCTACCCCAATATTGTCTTTCTTTGACACTAATGGCACCATACTTCGACTTAAAGAGTTCCAAAAACTTTTCAATATTGATGGCCAACATATCTCCTCTACATCATATGCACACGCATTCCTATCTCAACACATCACCAAAAGCGACCTCTTTCGCCCCTTACAGTGGTCAGAGGTTCTCATCTCAGACCCTATCCCTCCGAGAAGATTGATCTCACAAATATATAGAAGACTCAACATGCCATCGCCTTTCACCACACCGGCATTTATCAGGCATTGGGAAAGGGATTTAGGTCAGGAAATTCCCTTTTCTGCTTTGTCAAAGGCCCTATCATCCCCACACCAACTGTCTAGATGTGTGCGCATACAGGAAAATGGATATAAAATCCTCACCAGATGGTACAAGACACCAGATATTACAGCCCTGTATTCGCCCACAGCCTCTGATGTATGTTGGAGATGTGGCAAAGATAGAGGAATGGCATCTATGGCAAAAGTACAGGCACCCTTGCTACTCACAGTAAATTTCCATGTTTTTCATCATAACTTACCTCCTCATAATGCTATGGAGACCCTTTAGGCTCCAATAAAACGGATACAGGAATCTCCCTAAAAGATGCTGTATATCTATATAGTACTGGGAATACGGTATGGTGTGCCGCGGCGGTACAGTGGGTGATAAGTGACTTGATCTTTTTTGTAACGCAACATGCCCTGCGAGGTGTGTCAGTAACTTTACTTGTACCTTGTTGTGTTGTATAAAATAAAAATTTTATAAAAAATAAATAAATAAAAAATGACAGAGGGGTGATCACCCCATATACACTCCCTGATCACCCCCCTGTCATTGATCACCCCCCTGTCATTGATCACCCCCATGTAAGGCTCCATTCAGACGTCCGTATTTGTTTTACGGATCCACGTATCCATGGATCGGATCCGCAAAACACATACGGACGTCTGAATGGAGCCTTACAGGGGGGTGATCAATGACAGGGGGGTGATCACCCCATATACACTCCCTGATCACCCCCCTGTCATTGATCACCCTCCTGTCATTGATTACCCCCTTGTAAGGCTCCATTCATACGTCCGTATGTGTTTTACGGATCCACGCATCCATGGATGGGATCCGCAAAACACATACGGACGTCTGAATGGAGCCTTACAGGGGGGTGATCAATGACAGGGGGGTGATCACCCCATATACACTCCCTGATCACCCCCTGTCATTGATCACCCCCTGAAAGGCTCCATTCAGACGTCCGTATATGTTTTACGGATCCACGCATCCATGGATCGGATCCGCAAAATACATACGGACGTCTGAATGGAGCCTTACAGGGGGGTGATCAGGGAGTCTATATGGGATGATCACCCCCCTGTAAGGCTCCATTCAGACGTCCGTATGTGTTTTACAGATCCACGCATCCATGGATCGGATCCGCAAAACACATACGGACGTCTGAATGGAGCCTTACAGGGGGGTGATCAATGACAGGGGGATGATCACCCCATATGCACTCCCTGATCACCCCCCTGTCATTGATCACCCCCCTGTCATTGATCACCCCCCTGTAGGGCTCCATTCAGACGTCCGTATGTGTTTTACGGATCCACGCATCCATGGATCGGATCCGCAAAACACATACGGACGTCTGAATGGAGCCTTACAGGGGGGTGATCAATGACAAGGGGGTTATCACCCCATATAGACTCCCTGATCACCCCCTGTCATTGATCACCCCCCTGTAGGGCTCCATTCAGACGTCCGTATGTGTTTTACGGATCCACACATCCATGGATAGGATCCACAAAACACATACGGACGTCTGAATGGAGCCTTACAGGGGGGTGATCAATGACAAGGGGGTTATCACCCCATATAGACTCCCTGATCACCCCCCTGTCATTGATCACCCCCCTGTAGGGCTCCATTCAGACGTCCGTATGTGTTTTTCTACGGATCCACACATCCATGGATAGGATCCGCAACACACATACGGACATCTGAATGGAGCCTTACAGGGGGGTGATCAATGACAGGGGGGTGATCACCCCATATAGACTCCCTGATCACTACCCTGTCATTAATCACTCCCCTGTCATTGATCACCGTACTGTAAGGCTCCATTTAAGCATTTTTTTGGCACAAGTTAGCGAAAATTAATTTTTTTGGTTTTTTCTTACAAAGTCTCATATTCTACTAACTTATGTCAAGTAATAAAATCTCACATGAACTCACCATACCCCTCACGGAATCCAAATGCATAAATTTTTTTAGACATTTATATTTCAGACTTCTTCTCACGCTTTAGGGCCCCTAAAATGCCAGGGCAGTATAAATACCCCACATGTGACCCCATTTCGGAAAGAAGACACCCCAAGGTATTCCGTGAGGGGCATATTGAGTCCATGAAAGATTGAAAATTTTGTCCCAAGTTAGCGGAAAGGGAGACTTTGTGAGAAAAAAAAAAAAAAAAATTTCCGCTAACTTGTGCCAAAAAAAAAAAAAATCTATGAACTCGCCATGCCCCTCATTGAATACCTTGGGGGGTCTTCTTTCCAAAATGGGGTCACATGTGGGGTATTTATACTGCCCTGGCATTTTAGGGGCCCGAAAGCGTGAGAAGAAGTCTGGGATCCAAATGTCTAAAAATGCCCTTCTAAAGGGAATTTGGGCCCCTTTGCGCATCTAGGCTGCAAAAAAGTGTCACACATGTGGTATCGCCGTACTCAGTTGGGCAATGTGTTTTGGGGTGTCATTTTACATATACCCATGCTGGGTGAGATAAATATCTTGGTCAAATGCCAACTTTGTATAAAAAAATGGGAAAAGTTGTCTTTTGCCGAGATATTTCTTTCACCCAGCATAGGTATATGTAAAATGACACCCCAAAACACATTGCCCTACTTCTTCTGAGTATGGCGATACCACATGTGTGACACTTTTTTGCAGCCTAGGTGGGCAAATGGGCCCACATTTCAAAGAGCACCTTTCGGATTTCACAGGCCATTTTTTACAGATTTTGATTTCAAACTACTTCACTTCTTTAGTTTGCAGAAACACCCCATATGTGGTCGTAAACTACTGTTTGGCCGAACGGGAGCACATAGAAGGAGGGGAACACCATATGGGTTTTGGAAGGCAGATTTTGCAGGACTGGTTTTGTCTATACCATGTCCCATTTGAAGCCCCCTGTTGCACCTCTAGAATATAAATTTCAAAAAAGTGACTCCATCTAAGAAAGTACACCCCTCAAGGTATTCAAAACTGGGTTTACAAACTTTGTTAACCCTTTAGGTGTTCCACAGGAGTTAATGGCAGAGGGAGAAACAATTTAGAAATTTCTATTTTTGGGAAAATTTTCCAATATAATAAATTTTTTTCCAGGAGTAAAACAAGGGTTAACTGCCAAACAAAACTCAACATGGGTTGCCCTGATTCTGTTGTTTGCAAAAACACCCCATATGTGGTCGTAAACTACTGTTTGGCCGAACGGGAGGACATAGAAGGAGGGGAACACCATATGGGTTTTGGAAGGCAGATTTTGCAGGACTGGTTTTGTTTATACCATGTCCCATTTGAAGCCCCCTGTTGCACCCCATGAATAGAAATTTCAAAAAAGTGACTCCATCTAAGAAAGTAAACCCCTCAAGGTATTCAAAACTGGGTTTACAAACTTTGTTAATCCTTTAGGTGTTCCACAAGAGTTAATGGCAGATGGAGAAACAATTTTGAAATTTCAATTTTTGGGAAAATTTTCCAATATAATAAATTTTTTCCAGGAGTAAAACAAGGGTTAACTGCCAAACAAAACTAAATATGGGTTGCCATGATTCTGTAGTTTGCAGAAACACCCCATATGTGGTCGTAAACTACTATTTGGCTAAACGGCAGGACATAGAAGAAGGGGAACGTCATATGGTTTTTGGAAGGCAGATTTTGCTGGACTGGTTTATTTACACCATGTACCCTTTTTTGGAGTTTCTAGTCTAGGCTACATCAGGGGGGCTTCTAATGGGACATGGTGTCCCAAAAAAAAACTGTCCATCAAAATCTGCCTTCCAGAAACCATATGGAGTTCCCTTCGTTCTATGCCCTGCCGTGCGGCTATATAGCCATTTACGACCACATATGGGGTGTTTCTGCAAACTACAGAATCAGGGCCATAAATATTGAGTTTTGTTTGGCTGTTAACCCTTGCTTTATTACCGGAAAAAAGGATTCAAATGGTTTCAAGGGTGTTTTGGCACCGTTTTAATTTTATATCTTTAACACCGTTAATCCGAGGCGTTTGGTCAAAAGTTATTTTTATAGCGACGACTTTTACGCACATGATGATGCCCAATATGTATGTCTCTCAGACTTTCTAGAAACTAAGCAGGCATCCTAAAAACTGCGGACCTCCAGATGTTGTAAAACTACAATTCCCACCATGCCCTGCTGATGGCTGTAGGTTGTCTGGGCATGCTGGGAGTTATAGTTTTACAACATCTGGAGGGCCGCAGTTTGAGGATGCTCGCTGAAAAAAGAATATTTTTTTTGGGGGAAAAATTGTTTCCGTGTCTCTAAAGTCTGAGAGCCATAGTGTTTTATGTTCTCTAGTGGACTGTTGGGGATTATAAAAATTTTGTACTCCATGGAAGTGTGATA
The DNA here is from genome assembly GCF_014858855.1 of Bufo gargarizans. Lineage (NCBI taxonomy): Eukaryota > Metazoa > Chordata > Amphibia > Anura > Bufonidae > Bufo > Bufo gargarizans. The sequence goes on from NC_058087.1 coordinate 163,754,119, forward strand.
CTCCCTGAAGCAATCGATAACGCAGAGGCCCGGATGATCGGGGCACGTGTCACATTGAGTAGTGGTGTCCTTCTGTATCCCCCTCTTGTGACACACTCTGCATCTTTTTTGGGTTCGTCCCTTCTTTCCAGTATGGGGGACCACACCTGGAAAGTGTTGGCCAGGGACGATCCGGGCACCTCAAGTTCCCGAGGTACTCCGGCCTGCTCTTTTCCGGTCCGGAAAGATCATGAGTCTTTGAGGACTGCCTCATAGAACTGGAGGAATGTCCCTGTGCTGCCAGCGCTTCGGGATAGTACTAAAGAGTTGTACATGGCAACCTGTACCAAGTAGATCGCAACTTTTTTGTACCATGCCCGGGTTTTGCGCATGGCATTATATGGCTTGAGGACTTGATCAGAGAGACCATCTCCTCCCATATACCGATTGTAGTCGACGATACAATCGGGCTTGAGGACCGTTGCCGCGGTACCTCGCACAGGGACAGGGGTGGTGCTGTTACCGTGGACTGTGGACAGCATAAGGACATCCCTCTTGTCCTTATACCTGACCAGCAACAGGTTTCCACTGGTAAGTGCACGGGTCTCACCCCTGGGGATAGGTACCTGGAGGGGGTGGGCAGGGAGGCCGCGTTGATTTTTCCGCACGGTCCCACAAGCGAACGTGGATCTGGCAGCAAGGGACCTGAACAAGGGAATGCTGGTATAAAAGTTATCCACGTACAAGTGGTAACCATTATCCAGCAGTGGGTACATAAGGTCCCACACAAGTTTCCCGCTAACGACCGGAGTGGGGGGACATTCTGGCGGTTGAATACGGGAATCTCACCCCTCGTACACACAAAATTTGTAAGTGTACCCTGAGGTACTCTCACAAATTTTGTATAGCTTCACGCCATACCTCGCCCGCTTTGTGGGAATATATTGGCGGAAACTGAGTCTCCCCTTGAACGCAACGAGAGACTCATCAACCGCGACCTCCCTCCCAGGTACCTAGGCCTGTTCAAATTTGGCCCCAAAGTGATCGATGACCGGCTGTATCTTATACAGCCGGTCATAGGCAGGATCACCTCGGGGGGGGACATGCTGCATTATTGGAATAATGCAGACATTTCCGGATGGCCTCAAACCGGGGACGTGTCATGGCCATACAGTACAGTGGGGTCTGGTATAGGACGTCCCCAATCCAGTATTGCCTGACACTGGGTTTCTAGACTAGACCCATATGCAGCACGAGGCCCCAAAATGTCCTCATCTCCGCTGCACTGACCGGCGTCCAGCCACCGGGTCTAGCCAAAAATGAGCCTGGGTTTTGAGCGACGAACTGTTGGGTGTACAGATTCGTCTGCTCACCATCAGATTCACCAGTGGGTTACTGATAAAAAAACTAAAATAGTCAATTTCAGTAAACCCCACTGTGGGAACCTGGATTCCAGGATTGCCAGCAAAATCCGGAATCTCAGGCTCAAAGTCCACTGGGGGACTAAGTTCTTTGGCAGGGGGCTCCGGTGAACTTATTTGGTGGGCCGGGAAACCAGGCCCCTGGCTTTGCCTGGCGGCGTCTCCACCGCCTTGGTGGCTCATCGTCATCCGAAAAGATCAGGTCTTTGAGGACTGCCTCATAGAACTGGAGGAATATCCCTGTGCTGCCAGCGCTTCGGGATAGTACAAAAGAGTTGTACATGGCAACCTTTGCCAAGTAGATCGCAACTTTTTTGTACCATGCCCGGGTTTTGCACATGGCATTATATGGCAAGTGGCAGGGGGGGGGGGGGGTCTGGGGTCTGATAGATGGATCAAAGAAAGTTTTGTGTAAAAGTTCATTTTTTTTTTCCTAACTAACTTTTCCCTTCTTTCCCTTCCTAATGGTGCCTCTCCATCACGGACCCTAACCTACCTGGGTGGCGATGGGTGCAGGAGGGTGATGGATAACGATTAGGGGGATGCAGGAGCTGGTGCTGAACGGTGCTGCACGGTCAGGGTGCTGGACAGGAAGAGGGGGTGAGAGAGGAGCGCAGGAAGTTTGAATCTCGCACCTCTCTCCCCTGCATCAATCAGCACCCTGGACAGCAGTGTTCAGCACCAGGGCCAGCACCGCCTCTTCAAATCTTCGTACTGCGATTGGTGGTGTGTAATCACGCCACCGATCGCAGTCTTTTTCCGGTTCATCGGGTCACAGGACACCTGAATGGACCGGAAACGCAGAAAACCGCAGGTCTGAATTGACCTGCGGTTTTCTGCGATCGCCGCTACGGGGGGGTCAAATGACCCCCCCAGCGTTGTTACGGGATGCCGGCTGAATGATTTCAGCCAGCATCCTGTTCCGATTAACCCCCGCGGCGCCGGAATCGCGAATTAAAGCCATGACGTACCGGTACGTCATGGGTCCTTAAGGATTCGGGATCCATGCCGTACCGGTATGTCATGGGTCCCTAAGGGGTTAAAATGTCACTGATTTTAACAGGGTAAAAGAGGTAGAGAATATTTAAAGGAATAAAAACTGCTACAAGAGGACATCATTTTAAATTAGAGGGGCAAAGGTTTAAAAGCAATATCAGGAAGTATTACTTTACTGAGAGAGTAGTGGATGCATGGAATAGCCTTCCTGCAGAAGTGGTAGCTGCAAATACAGTGAAGGAGTTTAAGCATGCATGGGATAGGCATAAGGTCATCCTTCATATAAGATAGGGCCAGGATATTCATAGTATTCAGTATATTGGGCAGACTAGATGGGCCAAATGGTTCTTATCTGCCGACACATTCTATGTTTCTATGTTTCTACTATATTTGCACATATTATTACATATTTAGAATATATAATATATTATAATATATGTAAATATATTTTGGCTAAAACATCAGTAGTAGTTTCTCACATATTATGCATTCATATATATATCAGAAGTATGATTGTGACAGGATTTGAACGTACAGCTCCTGCATTATAGCTTAGAACTTTAACCACTACACTTTATAGCTGCATAGTCATACATTTAAAAAAAATAAAAAAAATAAAGTTAAAGTCTCATTAAATTTTTTATTTTTTTTAAGTAACTGGCTATGCAAATATTATAGCTAAGTGGTTAAGTGCCTTGCCTCTAATGCAAAAGGTTGTGATTTCGAATCCCAGCAGAAACTTTTTTGAAATACAGGCTAAATTAGATTTAAATACACTGGGGTGACCCAAGCACTGACTCCATATATGGACATAGCTATATATGGAGTCAGAGCAGGGACTCCTAAGCCATGGAGTCACATTTAGGGATTCCCTCACTGTACAGCGATCTTGTCACGGAAGGTGTACAGGAAACAAGACAATGCAAAATGAATATATGACTCACTGGATACAAAACTAAGGAACAAAAGGGAGACCCCTGCATAAGACCTGGCACTCTCCCTGACTGCTCAGCCTATGCGAACACCCCAATGGTGGATGATCGCATATCCTCGTACCTCGACTATATAACACCTGAACACCCTACAATAGTCAGGGAGTCAGGGTCACCTGGGATCCAGCAAACAGAAAATCACAAATGAATGTACAACACTTAACTTGTAGAAGACTGGGAAATAGGATCAGCATGCACACACACTCCAGGAAGTTGTATAAACCGCACACTAATGCATTATGGGGAGGAATTTAAAGGGATGCAATCAGTCCAACTACATGACAGCTGAGAGAGGCTAACGAGATGAGGAACTGAAAACCAAAACAAAGAAAGCTCAAGGAGGAGGTTCTGAAAGGCATCTGTCAGAGCTTCTCAGATGTCTGGTTGTGACAGATCTGCTTAGAAATAGAGGCAAAATTTAATTTAAATACACTGACTCGAGCATTGCGCTCGAGTACACGTGGTGTTCAGCCGAACTCCACAATGTGCCGAGCTCGCTCAACACTACTGCATTGTCATCCTCTACTTATATATTTGCATATATTGATTTACTTCAGAATTGTGGCCAAAGAACTTACATACATGTATTTTACTACACTTAGTATAATGTTTTAGACAAGTTTCTAACCTTTTACGCCGCGTATGATGAGGGCCATGGCTTACCACAAGAAGTGTGCGGTTTCATAGGAAAGGAAAGTGCTTAAATGTGGCACCATGTGCCAAAAAACATTATTGGGTACATATTTTCAGTAAACTAAGGCTTAAAAGGCTTAGAAGTTTAGAAGCAAATCTTGCAATTTTTCAGTAAATTTCCAAAACTCACTTTTTAAGGACCAGTTCAGGTCTAAAGTAACTTTGTGAGGCTTACATAATAGAAAAGAGCCAAAATCGACCCCATTTTAGAAACTTCGCCCCTCAAGGTATTCAAAACTGATTTGACAAACTTTGTTAACCCCTTAAGTGTTCCACAAGAATTAATGGAAAATGGAGATTACATTTCAGAATTTCACTTTTTGGGCAGATTTTCCATTTTAATCCATTTTTTCCCAGTAATAAAGCAAGGGTTAGCAGCCAAACAAAACGCAATATTTATTGCCCTGATTCTGTAGTTTACAGAAACACCCCATATGTGGTAGTAAACTGTTGCACAGGCACATGGCAGGGTGCAGAAGGAAAAGAACGGCATATGGTTTTTGGCAGATTTTGCTGGACTGTTAATTTTACACCATGTCCCATTTGAAGCCCCACTGATGCACCCCAGAGTAGAAACTCCAAAAAGGTCACCCCATTTTGGAAACTACGGGATAAGGTGGCAGTTTTGTTGGTACTATTTTAGGGTACATATGTATTTTGGTAGCTCTATATTGCACTTTTTGTGAGGCAATGTTTTGGCACCGTTAAATTTTTTTGTCATTTACAACGTTCATCTGACAGGTTAGATCATGTGCTATTTTTATAGAGCAGATTGTTGCGTATGCGACAATACCAAATATGAAAACTTTTTTTGATTGTTTGTTTCAGTTTTACATAATAAAGCAACTGAGAAAAAGTGTCTCCACATTATGAAAGTCATATTTATTTTTATTTTTTGGGCAACTGTCCTATGAAGGTACAAATTTTTTTCGGTATTAGATGATGGTTTTAATTGGTACTATTTTAGGATACATAGGACTTTTTGACTGCTTGGTATTACACTTTTTGTGATGTAAGGTGACAAAAAAAAATTGCTTTTTTGACACAATTTAAATTTTTTATGGTGTTCACCTGAGGGGTAGGTCATGTGATATTATTATACAGCAGGTTCTTAAAGAGACGGAGACACCTAATATGTCTATTTTTTTAATATTTATTAACGTTTTACAAAAAATCATTTTAGTGTATTCATAGTCTGAGAGCCATAGCTTTTTTTATTTTTCGAGGATTGTCTTAGGTAGGGTATTATTTTTTGCGGGTTTGATTGGCACTATTTTGGGGTGTATATGATTTTTTGGTCGCTTGCTATTACACTTTGTGTGATGTAAGGTGACAAAACATAGCTTTTTTACACCATCTTTTTCTTTTCTTTTTTTATTGTGTTCATCTGAGGGTCTAGAGATGGCCTTGCAGTTCGCATGGTGGTAGTTTTGCGGCAAACTTTGCTCATTCGCGATTTGCCAAACATGCAAACATATGCCGATGTTCGCATATGCCATATTCTTTTGCATTGCTCCAACCTTTGACCTATGATACATCCATCAGGTGCGACAGGACAGCCAATTGAGATGTTTCAGCACATGGACATACCCCCACTCTATAGCAGAACCTGATCTGGCAACATTTTACTTTCTGTGTTTTGCCAGTGTAGGGAGAGGTTGCTTTGTGGAGCAGGGACAGACTGTTAGGGACACCAAACGCTAGATAATAGGGCCACAAAAGTCCTTTTAAAGACTGTTATAGGTGTGCTATCGATAGTTGTAATATACTGAGGGGTGTGATATACTTATAATATACTTTCTAACATAGAAAGTATATTATAGTAAATTTGTATTGTGCAGCAGTTGTGTGCGGTTCTGATATGATACCGCAGCTATATAGAGGGAAAAAGACTATTGAAATAACTAATTGCAACTGGTGTGATATACCTGTTGCCCCATAGAAAACTGATTGAAGGGTGTGATATACCTATAATGTACTATCTAACTTAGAAAGTATATTATAGTGCATTTGTATTGTTCAGCAGTTGTGTGCGGTTCTGCTGCCATACCGCAGGTATATAAAAGGACAAGCGTTATTAGAACAACTATTTGCAACGCATGTGATATAACTGTTGTGCCAAAAAAAAATAATGATTGAGGGGTGCAATATACCTGCTTAAGAGGTTTGATATACATGCTTCCACAAAACACTGATTGAGGGGTGCAATATACCTGCTTCCACCAAATATTGATTCAGGGGTTCTATATACCTGTTTTTACAAGATACTGATTGAGGTGTGCGATATACCATTTAAATGTCTCAACAGAAATTGAGACTCATCAGACCAGGCAACATTTTTCCAGTCTTCAACAGTCCAATTTTGGTGAGCTCGTGCAAATTGTAGCCTCTATTTGTAGTGGAGATGAGTGGTACCCGGTGGGGTCTCCTGCTGTTGTAGCCCATCCGCCTCAAAATTGTGCGTGTTGTGGCTTCACAAATGCTTTGCTGCATACCTCGGTTGTAACGAGTGGTTATTTCAGTCAACGTTGCTCTTCAGCTTGAATCAGTCGGCCCATTCTCCTCTGAACTCTAGCATCAACAAGGCATTTTCGCCCACAGAACTGCCGCATACTGGATGTTTTTCCCTTTTCACACCATTCTTTGTAAACCCTAGAAATGGTTGTGAGTGAAAATCCTAGTAACTGAGCAGATTGTGAAATACTCAGACCGGCCCGTCTGGCATCAACAACCATGCCACGCTCAAAATTGCTTAAATCACCTTTCTTTCCCATTCTGACATTTAGTTTGGAGTTCAGGAGATTGTCTTGACCAGGACCACAACCCTACATGCATTGAAGCAACTGCCATGTGATTGGCTGACTAGATAATCGCATTAATGAGAAATAGAACAGGTGTTCCTAATAATTCATTAGGTTAGTGTATACCTGCTTATACAAAATACTGATTAGGGATAATATATACCTGCTTCCACAAATACTGATTGAGGGGTGCGATATACCTGCTTTCACAAAATACTGATTATGGGGTGCGATATACCTACTTCTACAAAATACAGATTAATTGGTTCTATATACATGCTTCCACAAATTACTGATTAATGGGTGCGATATACCTGCTTCCACCAAATATTGATTGAGGGGTTCTATATACCTGTTTCCACAAAGTACTGATTGAGGGTTGCGATATACAAGCTTCTAGAAATTACAGATTAAGGGGTTATTAATACCTGCTTCCAGAAAATACTGATTAAGGGGTGCAATTTAACTGTATCCACAAAATACTTATTAAAGGGTTTGATATACCTGCTTCCACAAAAATCAGATTAAGGGGTGCAATATAACTCCTTCCACAAAATACTGATTAAGGGGGGTTTAATATGCCTGCTTCTACAAAGTACTGATTGAGGGGTGCAATATACCTGATTACACCAAATATTGATTCAGGTATTCTATATACAGTCGTGGCTAAAAGTTTTGAGAATTACATAAATATTGGAAATTTGGAAAGTTGCTGCTTAAGTTTTTATAATAGCAATTTGCATATACTCCTGGTATGAAGAGTAATCAGATGAATTGCATAGTCCTTCTGTGCCATGAAAATTAACTTAATCCCAAAAAAAACTTTCCACTGCATTTCATTGCTGTCATTAAAGGACCTGTTGAGATAATTTCAGTAATCGTCTTGTTAACTCAGGTGAGAATGTTGACGAGCACAAGGCTAAAGATCATTATGTAAGGCTGATTGGGTTAAAATAGCAGACTTGACCTGTTAAAAGGAGGGTGATGCTTGAAATCATTGTTCTTCCATTGTTAACCATGGTGACCTGCAAAGAAACGCGTGCAGCCATCATTGTGTTGCATAAAAATGGCTTCACAGGCAAGGATATTGTGGCTACTAAGATTGCACCTCAATCAACAATTTATAGGATCATCAAGAACTTCAAAGAAAGAGGTTCAATTCTTGTTAAGAAGGCTTCAGGGCATCCAAGAAAGTCCAGCAAGCGCCAGGATCGTCTCCTAAAGAGGATTCAGCTGCGGGATCGGAGTGCCACCAGTGCAGAGCTTGCTCAGAAATGGCAGCAGGCAGGTGTGAGCGCATCTGCACGCACAGTGAGGCGAAGACTTGTGGAAGATGGCCTGGTGTCAAGAAGGGCAGCAAGGAAGCCACTTCTCTCTAAAAAAAAACATCAGGTCAGATTGATCTTCTGCAGAAAATATGGTGAATGAACTGGTGAGGACTGGGGCAAAGTCATATTCTCCAATGAAGCCTCTTTCCGATTGTTTGGGGGCATCAGGAAAAAGGCTTGTCCGGAGAAGAAAAGGTGAGTGCTACCATCAGTCCTGTGTCATGCCAACAGTAAAGCATCCTGAGACCATTCATGTGTGGGGTTGCTTCTCATCCAAGGGAGTGGGCTCACTCACAATGTTGCCCAAAAACACAGCCATGAATAAAGAATGGTACCAAAACACCCTCCAACAGCAACTTTTTCCAACAATCCAACAACAGTTTGGTGAAGAATAATTCATTTTCCAGCACGATGGAGCACTGTGCCATAAGGCAAAAGTGATAACTAAGTTGCTCGGAGACCAAAACTTTGACTTTTGGGTCCATGGCCTGGAAACTCCCCGGATCTTAATCCCATTGAGAACTTGTGGTCAATCCTCAGGAGGCGGGTGGACAAAGAAAAACCCACTAATTCTGACAAACTCCAAGAAGTGATTATGAAAGAATGGGTTGCTATCAGTCAGGAATTGGCCCAGAAGTTGATCGAGAGCATGCCCAGTCGAATTGCAGAGGTCCTGAAAAAGAAGGGCCAACACTGCAAATACTGACTCTTTGCATAAATGTCATGTCAATTGTCGATAAAAGCCTTTAAAACGTATGAAGTGCGTGTAATTACATTTCACTAAATCACAGAAACAACTGAAACAAAGATCTAAAAGCAGTTTAGCAGCAAACTTTGTGAAAACTAATATTTGTGTCATTCTCAAAACTTTTGGCCACGACTGTACTTGTTTACACAAAATACTGATTGAGGGGTGCAATATACTTCCTTTCACAAAATACTGTTTAAGGGGTTTGATATACCTGCTTGCACAAAATACTGATTCAGGTGTCCTATATACCTGTTTTCACAAAATACTGATTGAGGGGTGCGATATACCTGCTTCTACAAAATACAGATTAAGGGGTTCTATATACCTGCTTCCACAAAATACTGATTGACGGTTGCAATATAACTGCATCCACAAAATACTGATTAGGGGTTTGATATAACTGACTCCAGAAAATACAGATTGAGGGGTGCAATATACCTGCTTCCACAAAATACTGATAAAGGCATTTAATATGCCTGCTTTCACAAAATACTGATTGAGGGGTGCGATATACCTGATTCCACCAAATATTTATTCAGGTGATGTCACAAGGGTGTCAAGAGTCACGTCTGACTCCTTTATACCCGGGGTCAAGAAGTCGCAGCGGGTGGCTGCACGCTCTATGTCTAAAGATAGTGCTGTTTCTTAATGGTAGCTTTCTGGGTTTGCCTTGCAATCCTTTTTGGCTCACTCAGGGATCCGTAGCTTCTTCTCCTCAGCTGTTTCTTGTACAACAATCCCAACCTCCTTATATTCCCCTCTCCCACTTCTCTGGTTGCAAGATATAGAGCTTCTTGCCTGGACTTCTATATTGACTCACTGGAGCTGTGTAGCTGTGATTCCTGGTTGTTGTTCCAGAGCGTTACCCTCCGGATCCCTGTTGGTTGTTTGTTGTCGCCCACCTGGGATTATATGTTTTGTCTGTATTGTCTGTCCTCTCCTTGGTGTTTTCCTTTAGTGTTAGTGGTGCGGACTAGTGTTCCCACCACCCTATTCACTACGCAGGGCTCACCTCAGGGAAAGCCAGGGTTTAGGCACGTGATCGGCGTACGGGTGAGGAACCCGTCTAGGGACGTCAGAGCAGTCAGGTGCCAGCCTCAAGGTGAGCTAAGGGTCACCACCTTTCCCACTCCCTTGGACAGGGCCTTCCCATTTCCCTCCCTTTGCGTCACGTATGTGATCGGCACGCCGGTCATGATAGGTGATTTATATACCTGTTTCCACAAAATACTGATTGCGGGGTGTGATATACTTGCTTCTACAAAATACTGATTGAGTGGTGCGATATACCTGCTTCCACAAAATACTGATTAAGGTGTTTGATATACCTGATTAGACACATTAATGATTTAGGTGTTCTATATACCTGTTTTCACAAAATAGTGATTGAGGGTTGCGATATACCTGCTTCTACAAAATACAGATTAAGGGGTCCTATATACCTGCTTTCACAAAATACTGATTGAGGGGTGTGAAATACATGCCTGCTTCCACAAAATACAAATTAAAGGGTGCAATATACCTGCTTCCACCAAATATAGATTCAGGGGTTCTATATACCTGTTTCCACAAAAATTACTGATTGAGGGGTGTAATATACCTGTATCCGCAAAATACTGATTAAGTGGTTTAATATACCTGCTTCCACAAAATACAGATTGAGGGGTGCAATATACCTGCTTCCACAATAACTGATTAAGAGGTTTAATATGCTTGCCTCCACAAAATACTGATTGGGGGGTGCAATATACGTGATTCCACCAAATAATGATTCAGGTTTTCTATATACCTGGTTCTGCAAAATACTGATTGAGGGGTGCGATATCTGCTTCCACAAAATATTGATTCAGGTGTTCTATGTACCTGTTTCCACAAAATACTAATTGAGGGGTTCTATATACCTGCTTATACAAAATACTGATTAGGGGTGAGATATACCTGCTTCCACAAAATACTGAATGAGGGGTGCGATATACCTACTACTACAAAATACTGATTAATGGGTGCTATATGCCTGCTTCAACAAATTACTGATTGAGGGGTGTGATTTAGCTGCATCCACCAAATATTGATTCAGGTGTTCTATATACCAGTTTCCACAAAATACTGATTGAGGGATGCGATATAACAGCTTTTAGAAATTACAGATTAAGGAGTTGTAAATACCTGCTTCAACAAATTACTGATTGAGGGGTGCAATTTAGCTGCTTCCACCAAATATTGATTCAGGTGTTCTATATTCCTGTTTCCACAAAATACCAATTCAGGGGTGCTATATACCTGCTTATACAAAATACTGATTAGGGTTGAGATATACCTGATTCTACACAATACTGATTGAGGGGTGCAATATACCTGATTCCACAAAATACTGATTGAGGGGTGCAATATACCTACTACTTCAAAATACTGATTAATGGGTTCTATATACCTGCTTCAACAAATTACTGATTGAGTGGTGGGATTTAGCTGCTTCCACCAAATATTGATTCAGGTGTTCTATATACTTGTTTACACAAAATACTGATTGAGGGGTGCAAAATACTTGCTTTTGCAAAATTCTGATTGAGTGGTGCGATATACCTGCTTCCACAAAATACTGATTGAGGGGTGCGATATACCTGCTTCCACAAAATACTGTTTATGGGGTTTGATATACCTGCTTGCATAAAATACTGATTAAGGTGTCCTATATACCTGTTTTCACAAAATATTGATTGAGGGGTGTGATATACCTGCTTCTACAAAATAAATATTAAGGGTTTCTATATACCTGCTTTCACAAAATACTGATTGACAGGTGCAATATAACTATATCCACAAAATGCTGATTAAGTGGTTTGATATAACTGATTCCAAAAAATACAGATTGAGGGGTGCAATATGCCTGCTTCCACAAAATAATGATCAATGTGTTTAATATGCCTGCTTTCACCAAATACTGATTGAGGTGATTTATATACCTGTTTCCACAAAATACTGATTGAGGGTTGTAATATACTTGCTTCTGCAAAATACTGATTGAGTGGTACGATATACCTGCTTCCACAAAAAACTGATTAAGGGGATTGATATACCTGCTTGCACAAAATACTGGTTCAGGTTTTCTATATGCCTGTTTTCAATAAATACTGATTGAGGGGTGCGATATACCTGTTTCTACAAAATACAGTTTAAGGGCTTCTATATACCTGCTTCATAAAATACTGATTGAGGTGTCCGAAATACGTACCTGCTTCCACAAAATACTGATTGATGGGTTTGATATACCTGCTTCTCCAAAAATACTGATTGAGTGGTGCATTATATCTTCTTCTACAAAATTCTGATTAAGGGGTTCTATATACCTGCTTCCACAAAATACTGATTGAGGGGTGTGATATATCTGCTTCTAAAAAATTCTGATTAAGGGTTCTATATACCTGCTTCCACAATTTACTTATTGAGGGGTGTGATATACCTGATTCCACAAAATACAGATTAAGGGGTTTGATATACCTGCTTTCACGAAATATACATTGGGGGTTTGATATACCTGCTTCCACAAAATACTGATTCAGTTGTTCATAGACCTGCTTCCACCTAATATTGATTCAGGGGTTCTATATACCTGTTTCCCAAAAATTCGAATTAAGAGGTGTGATATACCTGCTTCTATAAAATACTGATTAAGGGGTTCTATATATCTGCTTCCAGAAAATACTGATTGAGGGGTGCGATAAACCTGCTTCCGCCAAATATTAATTGAAGCCTTCCACAAAATACTGATTATGGGTTGCAATATAACTGCTTCCACCAAATATTGATTGAGGCCTAAGATTCACTAGCTTCCACAAAATACTGATTGAGGAGTTTGATATACCTGCTTTCACAAAATACTGATTGAGGGGTGCAATATACCTGCTTCCACCAAATATTGATTCAGGTGTTCTATATACCTGCTTCCACAAAATACTGATTGAGGGGATGTTAGATACCTGCTTCTACAAAATTCTGATTAAGGAGTTGTATATACCTGCTTGCACAAAATACTGATTGAGGGGTGCGATATACCTGCTTCCACAAAATACTAATTGAGGTGTGCGATATACCTGCTTTCACAAAATACAGATTAAGGTTTTTTTATATACCTGCTTCCACTAAATATAGATTATGGGGTTTAATATACCTGCTTCCAAAATATACTTATTGATGGGTGCGATATAACTGTTTTCATCAAATATTGATTCATGGCTTTACATACCTGTTTCCACCAAATACTGATTAATGGGTTCTATATACCTGCTTCCACAAAATACTGATTGAGGGCTGCGATATACCTGCTTTCACCAAATATTGATTGAGGCCTACGATACATCGGCTCCCACAAAATACTGATTGAGGGGTGCAATATACCTGTTTTTACAAAATACTTTTTGAGGGGTTTGATATTCCTGCTTCCACAAAATTACTGATTGAGGGGTACGATATACCTGCTATCACAATACACAGATTAAGGGATTTGATATACCTACTTGCACAAAATATAGACTGAAGGGTTTGAAACACCTGCTTCCACAAATTACAGATTGAGGGGTTTGATATACCTGCTTCCACCAATTTGTATTCAGGGGTTCTATATACCTGTTTCCACAAAATTCCGATTAAGAGGTGTGATTTACCTGCTTCTACAAAATTCTGATTAAGGGGTTCAATATACCTGCATCCACAAAATACTGATTGAGGGGTGTGATAAACCTGCTTCCACCTAATATTAATTGAAGCCTGCTATACACCAGCTTCCACAAAATACTGATGTTGTGATACACCTGCTTCCACCAAGTATTGATTCAGGGGTTCTATGTACCTGTTTCCACAAATTACTGATTCAGTGGTGCAATATTTCTGCTTCTACAAAATTCTGATGAAGGGGTTCTATATGTCTGCTTCCACAAAATACTGATTGAGGGGTGTGATATACCTGCTTCCACAAAATACAGATTAAGGGGTTTGATATACCTATTTGCATGAAATGAGAATTGGGGGGTTTGATATACCTGCTTCCACAAAATTCTGATTAAGTGGTGCGATTTACCTGCTTCTACAAAATTCTGATTAAGGGGTTCTATATACCTGCATCCCCAAAATATTGATTGAGGGGTGCGATAAACCTGCTTCTACCAAATATTAATTGAAGCCTGCGATACACCAGCTTCCACAATATACTGATTATGGGTTGCGATATAACTGCTTCCACCAAATATTGATTGAGGCCTGCAATACACCAGCTTCCAAAAAATACTGATTGATCGGTGCGATATACCTGCTTCCACAAAATACTGATTGAGGTGTGCAATATACCTGCCTCCACCAAATATTGATTCACGTGTTCTATATACCTGTTTCCACAAAATACTGATTGAGTGGTGCGAGATACCTGCTTCTACAAAATACTGATTGAGGGTTGCGATATACCTGCTTCCACCATATATTGTTTAAGGCCTACAATACATTGGCTTCCACAAAATACTGATTAAATGGTGCGATATACCTGCTTCCACAAAATACAAATTATTGATTGAGGGGTCTGATTTTCCTGCTTCCACAAAAGTACTGATTGAGTGGTGCGATATGTGAGTGCAATTACGTCAAAGGATGCACCAGAGTTGGTTGAGTGGCTCACTAAGCCTTCTGCTTCTGCACGCTCCTCATGCTCTGTATCTGCACCCTCCTCACTCTCTGCTGTGTGCATCCCCAAAGACACCACCATTACCATGGCTCCTTCACTCGAGAATTATCTTTCCATCCATTCCCAGACTTTACTGATGCGCAGCCATTCTTGGCATGGAAAGAGGTAGGGGAGGTAGCAATGGCTGCCACCCAGTGGTTTGACTACAGTACCAGATCAGCCCAAGGAGGGTGGTACCCGCTGTTGCTGCCTACTCTGAGATCTCTAATGTCAGTGGTGTTGAAGGTGATTATGATAATGTGTTGATGGATGTCACGTGGATGCCCACAAGAGAGGAAGCGGAGAGGAGTTCAGAGGAAGAGATGGATCAACAGATAGGGAGGAGAAGCAGGCAGAACTGGCAGTACACAGGAGGCAAAAAGCACACTGCAAATGTATCTGGAGTGAGCCATCCACCATGCACGGTCACATCTTGCGCTCCCAGGACGCCGACACATGGCTCCGTAGTAGGGGCTTTTTTTAACGTGTCCACTGCTGACAATAGTGTA
Source organism: Bufo gargarizans (assembly GCF_014858855.1). Taxonomy (NCBI): domain Eukaryota; kingdom Metazoa; phylum Chordata; class Amphibia; order Anura; family Bufonidae; genus Bufo; species Bufo gargarizans. The sequence continues at coordinate 163,769,296 of NC_058087.1, forward strand.
GCCATCTGCAGCCTGTGTTGTCAATGCATAAGTCGCGGTAAGCCCAACACTCACCTAGGGACAACCGTTTAAGAAGGCACCTGGCCTCCCATCACCGAGCCCAGTGGGAGCAGTCACACTCCCAGTGCTCCACGTCCTGTCTCTTCTCTTTCTCCTTCCATTTGTGCTCCACTCCACCTTTCACCGTGCCGTCGTCACACTCATCTGGCAGAATTGTTTGAGCGTAAAAAGTTGAACGACTGACCGCTGGCTTGAACTGCTAGCCCGCCAACTGCTGCCATATAAACTGATGGACTCGGAGGCTTTTAGAAAATTTGTGACCTTTGGCACACCACAATGGAAGGTCCCCGGGAGGAAATATTTCTCCCAGAAGGGCATCCCAGAGCTATATGCCACGTTCAATGGCGTTTGAATATTTCACAGTGTCGGTACTAATATAGATCTGACCACAGACACGTGGTCTAGGAAACACAGGCAGGGAAGGTACATAACTTTTTCTGCCCACTGGTTGACCCTTCTGACAGCCATCAAGCATGCGACCCGTGGCACCTGTGTGGATTTGGTGTTACTGCCACAGATTGCGTGCAGGCCTGCCTCTTCTTCTCCTCCTCCTACTCCATCCTCAGTCTCCTCCTCGGTTGACTCCTCCTTTTCTACTGCTACCGCCCCTATAGCTGCGCTCCCCAAGCTTCCCAGAACCTATCTGACGTGCCAGGTGAGACGTTGCCATGCTGTGCTGCGGCTGTTGTGCCTGGAAGCCAAGAGCCACACCGATCCTGCACAGCTTTGCGTGCACAGGCCACTCAATTTGACAGTTGGTAAAGTGGTGTGAGACAAAGGTGCCAATCTACTGAGCGCGCTGAAACAGGTCAAAATTATACACTTGCTGTGCATGGCACATGTCCTATACTTAGTCGTCCAGCGATTCATTTCCAAATACCCAGGGGACCAGGACGTCTTGCGGCAGGCCAGTAAAATCTCTGGCCATTTTATAAGATATTACATGGCCATGGCTTGCTGTGCTGACGTTCAGGGGCGACACCACCTGCCCATCAGACGTCTTATTTGTGACTGCCTGATGCAATGGAACTCCACCTTGTATATGCTTGATAGGCTGCTCCAGCAGAAACGTGCAGTAAACAACTACCTGTACGAACTCTGCGGCAGGACAGGTTCTGGGGAGCTCGTTTTTTTTTAACCGCACCAGTGGCTGCTCATGCTCGACGCATGCAGACTTCTGTGGCCATTTGATGAGATCATCAAACTGGTCAGTCGCAGACAAGGCGCCATCAGTGACATCGTACCTTAGGCCTTCTTTCTGGAGCGTGCATCGCATTGTGTCATTGATCAAGCCGTCGATGAGCAGGAGCAGGAAGATATCAATTTTCCATCAGGCCAGTGTACTACAGGCCCCAAAATGTATACATTCAGCGTACATAAAAGAACAAGTACCAAGTACCGTATTTTTCGCCCTATAAGATGCACTCCCCCCCCCCCAAAAAAAAAAATGGGGGGGGGGGGAGTTAGTGCTTCTTATGAGGTGAATATAGGGAAAAAGAAAATGTCTGGCGCTTTGCTTATTACAGTACCTTGCTTCCGCTGCAGTGAAAGAGCCGTCCGTACTGCGGGTGCTGGAGGGAAAGGGCCAAGTGCTGCTTAGTTGGAAGGCAGGGACCCGGCGCAGCTACATGTGGTTGGATGCAGAGGCTGGTCGCCTCTGCCGGTCTTCTGTAATAGGGGCCGGCCAGCCGCAACAAGTGCTGGGTGGTAGGGACTGGCTGGCCCGAAATTGCAATGGTATGGTGGAGGATGATGGTTGATGGCAGCGTGGGAGCAGATGAGGGGGCGGAGCAGACTTCCCTGTCACACATTCCTGCTCCGCCTCTCAGTCTTCACATGTCCCTGCTCCTGGCTACCTGTACTGTGACTGCTGTGAGAGCTGTGCCCTGCATGCTGTGCCCTACATGCTGTTCCCTGCCAGAAAGTGATCCATAAGGTTCCCCTAATGACCTCAATGGTAATAATGTGACCCCCTCTAATAAAGTGACCCCACTCCTAATAAAGTGACCCCCCAATAAAGTGACCTTACCTAATAAAGTGACCCCACTCCTAATAAAGGTACCCCCCAATAAAGAGACTAGAGATAAGTGAATTTCATATTTTGAAATTTCCTTACGCTTAGTTTGGTGGTAAAAGCAGATTTGCGTAATGGATTCTGTTACCACGGACCATAACGCAATTCTATGACGGTATGCATAAATGCCTCTAAAGACATTCCGTATTTTTTTTTGTCATAATAGAAATCTATGACCTTCATAACGGATCCGGGCCATTTCTGTTATGCAGGGGAGTCAAAATATTTTTTTCCTATTTCACCCTCTAAAACTTAGGTGCGTCTTATGGGCAGGTGCGTCTTATAGGGCAAAAAATATTACGTACATAAAATAACAGGTAAGTAAGTGGCTGAAAGTAGATTACACAGTCATTGGATATCAATTTTCCAGCAGGCCAGTGTACTACAGGTCCCAAAAATTATGCATTCAGAGTACATAAAAGAACAAGTAAGTATGTGGCTGGAGGTAGATTACACAGTCATTGGATATAAATTTTCCAGCAGGCCAGTGTACTACAAGACCCAAAAATTATGCATTCAGCGTACATAAAAGAGCAAGTAAGTATGTGGCTGAAGGTAGATTAAATGGTCGTTGAATATCAATTTTCCAGCAGGCCAGAGTACTACAGGCCCCAAAAATTATTCATTCAGCGTACATAAAATAACAAGTAAGTAAGTGGCTAAAGGCAGATTACACGGTTATTGGATATCAATTTTCCAGCAGGCCAGTGTACTACAGGCCCCAGAAATTATGTATTCAGCGTACAGAAAAGAACAAGTAGGTAAGTGACTGGAGGTTTATTAGATGGTCAATTCATATAAATTTTATTGAAAGCCAGTACAAATATCGGTCAAATACATATGTTTAAAAGAACTAAAAATATAAAATTGGATTAAAAACATGGCTAACAAAATTCCCCCTCTTGAAAAAATTAATAAATAAATAATAATAGTTGCACCACGTGGTCGTCACAGGTGTTGAATTCCTCCTAGTCCCAAAATATTAGGCATTCAACGGACAGAAAAGGCCGTTTATGCCGCTGTATTTACCAAAGACATGGACCAATATTTGTTCTGAGATGTGGCTGCAAGAATGATCTAATATACAAAGTGACCAATACATCTTTAAACCGTCCCCTTCTTGCATGCGCTGTTAGATTGGTACCAGCAACAGTTTCTGGAAATTCCTCTGCCAGCGCCCGCAAAAGCAGAATGCAGCATTTCTCGAAGCAAGGCCTGTAAGTGCTGCGTTCTAACAGCCCACTGTGATGCTGGTAACATGTCTGCCATTTTGTGTTTGTACCGGGGGTCTAAGTACATTGCAACCCAGTACTCGTCCTTTCCCTTTATGCTTTTTATACGGAAGTCCCTCTTCAAACACTGGAGCATGAAGGCCCCCATTTGCACTAAACTGGAAGCGGTGGAGTGGCCTGGCTCCTGCTAATCATCCAGGATAATGTCGTCCTCGGTATCCTCCCCCGAGCCACGGACAACACTAGGGATCCCAGAAACGTTTAAAGCATGCTCTTCTTGCTCCTCCTCTGCCCCGGCACCATCCTCCTCTGACTCCTCTTCAGACTCCTGTTGAGTTATCTCAGATGGAGTAGCCCCCCCTGGGAATTAATCCAGCATTGCGACTTCCTCATCTTCCTGCTCCTCGACGGCTTGATCAATGACACAACACAATGCACGCTCCAGAAAGAAGGCGTAAGGTACCATGTCACTGATGGTGCCCTGGCCGCGACTGACCAGTTTGGTAATCTTATCAAATGGCCGCAGAAGTCTGCATGCGTCGAGCATGAGCCACTGGCGTGGTTAGTAAAAAAAACAAGCTCTCCAGAAACTGTCCTGCTGCAGAGTTTGTACAGGTAGTTGTTAACTGCATGTTTCTGCTGGAGCAGCCTATCAAGCATATACAAGGTGGAGTTCCATTGCGTTGGGCAGTCACATGGGCAGGTGGTGTCGCCGCTGAACATCAGCAAGGCGAGACATTGCCATGTAAGATCTTCTAAAATGGTTAGAGATTTTCCTGGCCTGCTGCAAGACGTCCTGGCAATGAATCGCTGCACCACTAACTTCAGGAGAAGTGCCATGCATGGCACGTGTGTCATGTTGCCCTGTTTCAGCTCTCTCGGCAGATTGGCACTATTGTCGCACACCACTTTACCAACTGTCAAATTGAGCGGGGTTAGCTACTGATTGGTCTGTGAACGCAAAGCTGAAAGGAGTGCAGGACTAGCGTGACTCTTGGCTTCTAGACACAACAGTTGCAGCACAGCATGGCAACGTCTCACCTGGCAGGTCGAATAGGTTCTGGGAAGCTTGGGGGGCGCAGCGGAAGAGGCGGTAGCAGTGGAAAAGGAAAATTCAGCCGAGGAGGAGACAGAGGATGGAGTAGGAGAAGAAGAGGCAGGCCTGCATGCAATCCGTGGCGGTAACTCCAAATCCACATGGGTGCCACAGGTTGCATGCTTGATGGCCGTCAGAAGGTTCACCCAGTGGGCAGAAAAAGTTATGTACCTTCCCTGCCCGTGCTTGCTAGACCACGTGTCTGTGGTCAGATCTATATTGGCACCGACACTTTGAAATATTTAAATGCCGTTGAACGTGGCATATAGCTCTGGGATGCCCTTCTGGGAGAAATATTTCCTTTCTGGGACCTTCCATTGTGGTGTGCCAAAAGCCACAAATTTTCTAAAGGCCTCAGAGTCCATCAGTTTATATGGCAGTATTCATTCAAACAATTGGGCCAAGGAATCCTGCCTTTTGCCAGATAAACGCGACAACGACATGGTGGATGGTGGAGTGGAGGACAAATGGGAGGAGAGAGGAGAAAGGGAAGGAAAAGAGGCAGGACGAGGAGTACCAAGAGTGTGTCTTTCTGGGTTCTGACGGTGTTGCTCCCACTGGGCTCGGTGATGGGAGGCCAGGTGCCTTCTTAAGGCGGTCGTCCCTAGGTGAGTATTGGGCTTACCGCGACTTATGCGTTGACAGCACAGGCTGCAGATGGCAACACTATTGTCAGCAGCGGACATGTTATAAAAAGCCCACACTGCGGAGCCATGTGTCAACGTCCTGGGAGCGCCAGATGTGACCGTGCATGGTGGATTGCTCGTTCCAGATACATTAGCAGTTTGCTTTTTGCCTCCTGTGCACTGAAAGTTCTGCCTGCTTCTCCTCCTTCTCCTCCCTATCTGCTGTTCTGTCTCTCCCTCTGAACTCCCTTCCTCTTCCTCTCTTGTGGGCACCCATGTGATGTCCATAGACACATCATCATCTTCCTCTTCCTCTTCACCACCACTGACATTAGAGATCTCGGAGTCGGCAGAAACAGAGGGGACCACCCTCGTTGGGCTGATCTGGGTACTGGGGTCAGACTGCTGGGTGGCGACCGTTGATACAGCCTCTTCCTGATTTAATGCCAAGAATGGCTGCGCATGGCTAAGCTCTTGTAATGGATGTGAAAACAATTCCTGTGACTCGAGCGGAAGGGATATGGGGGGGTGGGGGTGTCTTTAGGGGTGCACAAAGCAGAGAGTAAAGAGGATGCAGATAAAGAGGATGAGGAGGGTGCAGAACGAAAGGCTGAGTGAGCTACTCAACCAAGTCTGGCCTAGGGCACCTGCCCGACCCCTACCACCCGTGCGGAATGGCCTGCCTCTACCTCTGCCTGTCATTTTCAAAATGACTCTCTGACAAAATTCCCTTTAGAAAAGAAGTATTTGTAGAAGAAGGTATATCACACCACTGTTTCAATCAGTTTATTGGTGGGCAACTGGTATATCACACAAGTAAAAAAATATTTGTTCCAATGTCATTTGTCACTATCTGTAGCTGAGGTAATGCAGCAAAACCGCAAACAAATGCTGCAATACCCAATTGCACTTTATAGAAAGTATATCATTGGTATATAACACCCCTGCTTAAATAATTTTTTTGGGGGGTCAACTGATATATCACACCAGTAGAAATGATTTGTTCCAATGTCGTTTGTCACTATCTGTTGCTGAGAAAAGCAGCTAAACCGCAAACAAATGCTGCACTACCCAACTGCACTATATAGAAAGCATATAATTGGTATATAACACCCCTGCTTCAATCACTTTTTTAGGGGGGCAACTGGTATTTCACACCAGTAGAATATATTTGATCCAATGGCGCTTGTCACTATCTGTAGCTGCGGTAACGCAGCAAAACCGCAAACAAATGCTGCACTACCTAAATGCACTATATAGAAAGTATATTATTGGTATATCACATCCCTGCTTCAATCAGTTTTTTGGGGGGGGCAACTGGTATATCACACTGTAATGCAAGGCACCAACAAACAGACCAGTGATGAAAGCAAAAAGGTGTTTATTCACCAGAAACATAAACGTCCAGGACACTTGCTGGTAACAAGGAATAATAACAAAAAACCAGGCAAGGAGATTCCAGGAATAGTCCCAACCAGTGCTGAATGATGCTGTGCACTTGGCAGTCGAGTCACTCCAGATCTTGGGTCCGCTGTAAGGACAAAGTTCCTGGCAGTCTTCAGTCACTAGGAGTTGTGACCTATACCTGGTTGAGGGAAAATAACAGTGGGCACTGATCACCCTGAGAGACCTCCTTTTAAATGCCTGCTGACCAATCCCAGGGTGCCAAGTGTCCACTACCATAGGTGAACAAATTGCCCTGCACCTGAGGACAAGGCCTAAGGCAATCACAAGTTGATTAACCCATGGCTGGCTCCCTAATCCACTTTGCTCTTGTGAGTCAGTATAATATGCGCCACTGGTCGACGAAGTGCATAAGGAGCGTGTACTCGCGACCGTGTATCCCTTTGCGAACCTGCCCTCGTGCGTACGCACGTACGCATGATTGACTCAGCGCGAGTATGCGAGTGCGTGGACCCAGATGCGGAAACGGAAGTCGCAGGAGACACCGGAGACAACCCTGGCCGCGGCGTCTTGTCACTCGCCTGGCCACTCCGTCCCCGGGACTCCGACGGTCCTCCCCTCCGATGTCCACTGCGAACGCATCTCCGCACTGGCTCGCAAAGGGGTCAGCGCTGGTGCATCAGAGACACGCATAACCTGTCCCGCAACTCCACGAGGACCCCTCTTGGTTCCCCTGGAGTGCAAAGCAGGTGAGGATCTTACACACACCAGTAGAAATTATTTGTTCCAATAGCGTTTGGCACTCTGTGTAGCTGCAGTATCACAGCACAACCGCACACAACTGCTGCACTTTACAAAAGCACTATAATATATTTTCTATGTTAGAAAGTATATTATAAGTATATTACACCCCTCAGAAAGTCACACCTATTGATAGCACACCTATACCAGTCCTTAAAAAGACTTATGTGGCCCTATTAGCTTGCGTTTGGTGTCCCTAACAGTCTGTCCCTGCTCCACACAGCAACCTCTCCCTACACTGGTAAAAGACTGAATGTAAAATGGCGGCCAGATCAGTTTTATTTATAAGGTAGGGGGTATGTCCATGTGCTGAAACATCTCAATTGACTGTCCTGTGTATGTGTCATGGGTCAAAATCATTTACAATGTAAAAGAATATGGCGCCAGCGGACATCGCCATATGTTCGCCCATTCGGCGAACCAAGAAACAAGCAAAGTTCGCCGGGTAATGACCGAGCAAGGCCATCTCTACCGACTACATCGGGTTATCGGCCGATGTGGCTGCTCTGAGAAATGAGGAACCCCTGGACTACTAGGTGTGTAGGCTTTACCTGTGGCTAGAGCTGGCACAATTTGCCATTGAATTCCTGGCTTGACCCTCTTCGAGCGTCCTGACCGAAAGGATGTTCAAAGCAGCAGGGGGATCGTGACCAATAAGCGCACTCGCCTAGCTCACAACAGTGTGGACTACCTCACATTCATAAAAATAATGAGGCATGGATCTCGGAGGAATTCAACACCTGTGAAGAACATGTGTAATTAAATTTCCTCATGTCAGCCCACACATATCCTCCATTACCCAGAACAAATAATGGTCCCTATCTTATGTATATGCAGCTGCATAAAAGGCCTTTTCTGTTAGGAAAATGCCAAATTTTGGGGGCCTCTACTCAAGTGGCCTACTGTAAAATTTTTATCCAGTGACCGCCTAATCTTCCTCCAGCCACATCATCACAAGTTCTTTTCTGTCAGGTGAATGCCAAATTTTGGGGGCCTGTATCGGCCTACAGTAAAATTGTTATCCACTGACAGTCTCAGGCACATAATCACTAATGTACCTCCAGCAACATAATCACAAGTTCTTTTCTGTCAGGCGTATGCCAAATTTGTGGGGCCTGTACTCCACTGGCCTACAGTAAAATTGTTATTCAGTGATCACCTAATGTACCTCCAGCCAAATAATCACTTATTCTTTTCTGTCAGGTAAATGCCTAATTTTTGGGGCCTTTTCTGGCCAACAGTAAAATTGTTTTCCACTGACCGTCTAATATACCTCCAGCCACATAATCACTTGCTTTTTCTGTCAGGTGAATGCCTAATCTTGGGGGCCTGTACTGGCCTACAGTAAAATTGTTATTCAGTGACCACCTAATGTACCTCCAGCCACATAATCACTTGTTCATTTCTGTCAGATTAATGCCTAATTTTGGGGGCCTTTACTCCACTGGCCTACAGTAAAATTGTTATCCACTGACTGTCTAATATTAGGGATGAGCGAACTCGAACTGTATAGTTCGGGTTCGTACCGAATTTTGGGGTGTCCGTGACACGGACCCGAACCCGGACATTTTCGTAAAAGTCCGGGTTCGGGTTCGGTGTTCGTCGCTTTCTTGGCGCTTTTGTGACGCTTTCTTGGCGCTTTTTGAAAGGCTGCAAAGCAGCCAATCAACAAGCGTCATACTACTTGCCCCAAGAGGCCATCACAGCCATGCCTACTATTGGCATGGCTGTGATTGGCCAGAGCACCATGTGACCCAGCCTCTATTTAAGCTGGAGTCACATAGCGCCGCCCGTCACTCTGCTCTGATTAGCGTAGGGAGAGGTTGCGGCTGCGACAGTAGGGCGAGATTAGGCAGATTAACTCCTCCAAAGGACTTGATTAACTGATCGATCTGCAGCTGTGGATCATTGAGCTGCTGATCCTCAATTGCTCACTGTTTTTAGGCTGCCCAGACCGTTTGTCAGTCACATTTTTCTGGGGTGATCGGCGGCCATTTTGTGTCTTGTGGTGCGCCAGCACAAGCTGCGACCAAGTGCATTTAACCCTCAATGGTGTGGTTGTTTTTTGGCTAAAGCCTACATCAGGGTGAAGCTGTCACACCAAGTGCATTTAACCAGCAATAGTCTGTTCATTTTTTGGCCATATACAAAATCAGGGGCAAGCTGCGCCTGTCACCAAGTGCATTTAACCCTCAATGGTGTGGTTGTTTTTTGGCTAAAGCCTACATCAGGGTGAAGCTGTCACACCAAGTGCATTTAACCAGCAATAGTCTGTTCATTTTTTGGCCATATACAAAATCAGGGGCAAGCTGCGCCTGTCACCAAGTGCATTTAACCCTCAATGGTGTGGTTGTTTTTTGGCTAAAGCCTACATCAGGGTGAAGCTGTCACACCAAGTGCATTTAACCAGCAATAGTCTGTTCATTTTTTGGCCATATACAAAATCAGGGGCAAGCTGCGCCTGTCACCAAGTGCATTTAACCCTCAATGGTGTGGTTGTTTTTTGGCTAAAGCCTACATCAGGGTGAAGCTGTCACACCAAGTGCATTTAACCAGCAATAGTCTGTTCATTTTTTGGCCATATACAAAATCAGGGGCAAGCTGCGCCTGTCACCAAGTGCATTTAACCCTCAATGGTGTGGTTGTTTTCTGGCTAAAGCCTACATCAGGGTGAAGCTGTCACACCAAGTGCATTTAACCAGCAATAGTCTGTTTATTTTTTGGCCATATACTACATCAGGGGCAAGCTGCGCCCGTCACCAAGTGCATTTAACCCTCAGTAGTGTGGTTGGTCAAGCTGTGACACCAAGTGCATTTAACCAGCAATAGTCTGTTCATTTTTTGGCCATATACTACATCAGGGGCAAGCTGCGCCCGTCACCAAGTGCATTTAACCAGCAATAGTGTGGTTATTTTTTGGCCATATCCCAGTCTAATTCTGTCACTAAATCCATACCGGTCACCCAGCGCCTAAATACTAGGCCTCAAATTTATATCCCGCTAAATCTCTCGTTACCGCTGTCCTGTTGTAGCTGGGAAAGTTATTTAGTGTCCGTCAAAGCACATTTTTTGTTCTGGGTTGAAGTACAATTCCCAATTTAGCAATTTCATAATTTAGTGGTTTCTGCTATATCAGAGCTATTTGAAATCTATCCCTAAAAGGGTATATAATATTCAAGGTGCACATTGGGTCATTCAGAATAACTTCACACACACCCGCTACTGTGTATTTTCAAGTCTAATTCTGTCACTAAACCCATACCTGTCACCCAGCGCCTAAATACTAGGCCTCAAATTTATATCCTGCTAAATCTCTCGTTACCGCTGTCCTGTTGTAGCTGGGAAAGTTATTTAGTGTCCGTCAAAGCACATTTTTTGTTCTGGGTTGAAGTACAATTCCCAATTTAGCAATTTCATAATTTAGTGGTTTCTGCTATATCAGAGCTATTTGAAATCTATCCCTAAAAGGGTATATAATATTCAAGGTGCACATTGGGTCATTCAGAATAACTTCACACACACCCGCTACTGTGTATTTCCAAGTCTAATTCTGTCACTAAACCCATACCTGTCACCCAGCGCCTAAATACTAGGCCTCAAATTTATATCCTGCTAAATCTCTCGTTACCGCTGTCCTGTTGTAGCTGGGAAAGTTATTTAGTGTCCGTCAAAGCACATTTTTTGTTCTGGGTTGAAGTACAATTCCCAATTTAGCAATTTCATAATTTAGTGGTTTCTGCTATATCAGAGCTATTTGAAATCTATCCCTAAAAGGGTATATAATATTCAAGGTGCACATAGGGTCATTCAGAATAACTTCACACACACCCGCTACTGTGTATTTCCAAGTCTAATTCTGTCACTAAACCCATACCTGTCACCCAGCGCCTAAATACTAGGCCTCAAATTTATATCCCGCTAAATCTCTCGTTACCGCTGTCCTGTTGTAGCTGGGAAAGTTATTTAGTGTCCGTCAAAGCACATTTTTTGTTCTGGGTTGAAGTACAATTCCCAATTTAGCAATTTCATAATTTAGTGGTTTCTGCTATATCAGAGCTATTTGAAATCTATCCCTAAAAGGGTATATAATATTCAAGGTGCACATTGGGTCATTCAGAATAACTTCACACACACCCGCTACTGTGTATTTCCAAGTCTAATTCTGTCACTAAACCCATACCTGTCACCCAGCGCCTAAATACTAGGCCTCAAATTTATATCCTGCTAAATCTCTCGTTACCGCTGTACTGTTGTAGCTGGGAAAGATATTTAGTGTCCGTCAAAGCACATTTTTTGTTCTGGGTTGAAGTACAATTCCCAATTTAGCAATTTCATAATTTAGTGGTTTCTGCTATATCAGAGCTATTTGAAATCTATCCCTAAAAGGGTATATAATATTCAAGGTGCACATTGGGTCATTCAGAATAACTTCACACACACCCGCTACTGTGTATTTCCAAGTCTAATTCTGTCACTAAACCCATACCTGTCACCCAGCGCCTAAATACTAGGCCTCAAATTTATATCCTGCTAAATCTCTCGTTACCGCTGTCCTGTTGTAGCTGGGAAAGTTATTTAGTGTCCGTCAAAGCACATTTTTTGTTCTGGGTTGAAGTACAATTCCCAATTTAGCAATTTCATAATTTAGTGGTTTCTGCTATATCAGAGCTATTTGAAATCTATCCCTAAAAGGGTATATAATATTCAAGGTGCACATTGGGTCATTCAGAATAACTTCACACACACCCGCTACTGTGTATTTCCAAGTCTAATTCTGTCACTAAACCCATACCTGTCACCCAGCGCCTAAATACTAGGCCTCAAATTTATATCCTGCTAAATCTCTCGTTACCGCTGTCCTGTTGTAGCTGGGAAAGTTATTTAGTGTCCGTCAAAGCACATTTTTTGTTCTGGGTTGAAGTACAATTCCCAATTTAGCAATTTCATAATTTAGTGGTTTCTGCTATATCAGAGCTATTTGAAATCTATCCCTAAAAGGGTATATAATATTCAAGGTGCACATTGGGTCATTCAGAATAACTTCACACACACCCGCTACTGTGTATTTCCAAGTCTAATTCTGTCACTAAACCCATACCTGTCACCCAGCGCCTAAATACTAGGCCTCAAATTTATATCCTGCTAAATCTCTCGTTACCGCTGTACTGTTGTTGCTTGGAAAGATATTTAGTGTCCGTCAAAGCACATTTTTTGTTCTGGGTTGAAGTACAATTCCCAATTTAGCAATTTCATAATTTAGTGGTTTCTGCTATATCAGAGCTATTTGAAATCTATCCCTAAAAGGGTATATAATATTCAAGGTGCACATTGGGTCATTCAGAATAACTTCACACACACCCGCTACTGTGTATTTCAAGTCTAATTCTGTCACTAAACCCATACCTGTCACCCAGCGCCTAAATACTAGGCCTCAAATTTATATCCTGCTAAATCTCTCGTTACCGCTGTACTGTTGTTGCTGGGAAAGATATTTAGTGTCCGTCAAAGCACATTTTTTGTTCTGGGTTGAAGTACAATTCCCAATTTAGCAATTTCATAATTTAGTGGTTTCTGCTATATCAGAGCTATTTGAAATCTATCCCTAAAAGGGTATATAATATTCAAGGTGCACATTGGGTCATTCAGAATAACTTCACACACACCCGCTACTGTGTATTTTCAAGTCTAATTCTGTCACTAAACCCATACCTGTCACCCAGCGCCTAAATACTAGGCCTCAAATTTATATCCTGCTAAATCTCTCGTTACCGCTGTCCTGTTGTAGCTGGGAAAGTTATTTAGTGTCCGTCAAAGCACATTTTTTGTTCTGGGTTGAAATACAATTCCCAATTTAGCAATTTCATAATTTAGTGGTTTCTGCTATATCAGAGCTATTTGAAATCTATCCCTAAAAGGGTATATAATATTCAAGGTGCACATAGGGTCATTCAGAATAACTTCACACACACCCGCTACTGTGTATTTCCAAGTCTAATTCTGTCACTAAACCCATACCTGTCACCCAGCGCCTAAATACTAGGCCTCAAATTTATATCCCGCTAAATCTCTCGTTACCGCTGTACTGTTGTAGCTGGGAAAGTATTTAGTGTCCGTCAAAGCACATTTTTTGTTCTGGGTTGAAGTACAATTCCCAATTTAGCAATTTCATAATTTAGTGGTTTCTGCTATATCAGAGCTATTTGAAATCTATCCCTAAAAGGGTATATAATATTCAAGGTGCACATTGGGTCATTCAGAATAACTTCACACACACCCGCTACTGTGTATTTTCCAAGTCTAATTCTGTCACTAAACCCATACCTGTCACCCAGCGCCTAAATACTAGGCCTCAAATTTATATCCTGCTAAATCTCTCGTTACCGCTGTACTGTTGTTGCTGGGCAAGATATTTAGTGTCCGTCAAAGCACATTTTTTGTTCTGGGTTGAAATACAATTCCCAATTTAGCAATTTCATAATTTAGTGGTTTCTGCTATATCAGAGCTATTTGAAATCTATCCCTAAAAGGGTATATAATATTCAAGGTGCACATTGGGTCATTCAGAATAACTTCACACACACCCGCTACTGTGTATTTCCAAGTCTAATTCTGTCACTAAACCCATACCTGTCACCCAGCGCCTAAATACTAGGCCTCAAATTTATATCCTGCTAAATCTCTCGTTACCGCTGTACTGTTGTTGCTGGGCAAGATATTTAGTGTCCGTCAAAGCACATTTTTTGTTCTGGGTTGAAATACAATTCCCAATTTAGCAATTTCATAATTTAGTGGTTTCTGCTATATCAGAGCTATTTGAAATCTATCCCTAAAAGGGTATATAATATTCAAGGTGCACATTGGGTCATTCAGAATAACTTCACACACACCCGCTACTGTGTATTTCCAAGTCTAATTCTGTCACTAAACCCATACCTGTCACCCAGCGCCTAAATACTAGGCCTCAAATTTATATCCTGCTAAATCTCTCGTTACCGCTGTACTGTTGTTGCTTGGAAAGATATTTAGTGTCCGTCAAAGCACATTTTTTGTTCTGGGTTGAAGTACAATTCCCAATTTAGCAATTTCATAATTTAGTGGTTTCTGCTATATCAGAGCTATTTGAAATCTATCCCTAAAAGGGTATATAATATTCAAGGTGCACATTGGGTCATTCAGAATAACTTCACACACACCCGCTACTGTGTATTTTCAAGTCTAATTCTGTCACTAAACCCATACCTGTCACCCAGCGCCTAAATACTAGGCCTCAAATTTATATCCTGCTAAATCTCTCGTTACCGCTGTACTGTTGTTGCTGGGCAAGATATTTAGTGTCCGTCAAAGCACATTTTTGTTCTGGGTTGAAATACAATTCCCAATTTAGCAATTTCATAATTTAGTGGTTCCTGCTATATCAGAGCTATTTGAAATCTATCCCAAAAAGGGTATATAATATTCAAGGTGCACATAGGGTCATTCAGAATAACTTCACACACACGCTTCTGTGCATTTCCAAGTCTAATTCTGTCACTAAATCCATACCGGTCACCCAGCGCCTAAATACTAGGCCTCAAATTTATATCCCGCTGAATTTGAATACAATACATTGGGCCAAATAATATATTTGTTGTTGTGGTGAACCATAACAATGAGAAAAACATCTAGTAAGGGACGCGGACGTGGACATGGTCGTGGTGGTGTTAGTGGACCCTCTGGTGCTGGGAGAGGACGTGGCCGTTCTGCCACATCCACACGTCCTAGTGTACCAACTACCTCAGGTCCCAGTAGCCGCCAGAATTTACAGCGATATATGGTGGGGCCCAATGCCGTTCTAAGGATGGTAAGGCCTGAGCAGGTACAGGCATTAGTCAATTGGGTGGCCGACAGTGGATCCAGCACGTTCACATTATCTCCCACCCAGTCTTCTGCAGAAAGCGCACAGATGGCGCCTGAAAACCAACCCCATCAGTCTGTCACATCACCCCCATGCATACCAGGGAAACTGTCTCAGCCTCAAGTTATGCAGCAGTCTCTTATGCTGTTTGAAGACTCCGCTGGCAGGGTTTCCCAAGGGCATCCACCTAGCCCTTCCCCAGCGGTGAAAGACATAGAATGCACTGACGCACAACCACTTATGTTTCCTGATGATGAGGACATGGGAATACCACCTCAGCATGTCTCTGATGATGACGAAACACAGGTGCCAACTGCTGCGTCTTTCTGCAGTGTGCAGACTGAACAGGAGGTCAGGGATCAAGACTGGGTGGAAGACGATGCAGGGGACGATGAGGTCCTAGACCCCACATGGAATGAAGGTCGTGCCACTGACTTTCACAGTTCGGAGGAAGAGGCAGTGGTGAGACCGAGCCAACAGCGTAGCAAAAGAGGGAGCAGGGGCAAAAGCAGAACACCCGCCGCCAAGAGACTCCGCCTGCTACTGACCGCCGCCATCTGGGACCGAGCACCCCAAAGGCAGCTTCAAGGAGTTCCCTGGCATGGCACTTCTTCAAACAATGTGCTGACGACAAGACCCGAGTGGTTTGCACGCTGTGCCATCAGAGCCTGAAGCGAGGCATTAACGTTCTGAACCTGAGCACAACCTGCATGACCAGGCACCTGCATGCAAAGCATGAACTGCAGTGGAGTAAACACCTTAAAACCAAGGAAGTCACTCAGGCTCCCCCTGCTACCTCTTCTGCTGCTGCCGCCTCGGCCTATTCTGCTGCTGCCGCCTCGGCCTCTTCCTCCGCCTCTGGAGGAACGTTGGCACCTGCCGCCCAGCAAACAGGGGATGTACCACCAACACCACCACCACCACCTCCGTCACCAAGCGTCTCAACCATGTCACACGCCAGCGTTCAGCTCTCCATCTCACAAACATTTGATAGAAAGCGTAAATTCCCACCTAGCCACCCTCGATCCCTGGCCCTGAATGCCAGCATTTCTAAACTACTGGCCTATGAAATGCTGTCATTTAGGCTGGTGGACACAGACAGCTTCAAACAGCTCATGTCGCTTGCTGTCCCACAGTATGTTGTTCCCAGCCGGCACTACTTCTCCAAGAGAGCCGTGCCTTCCCTGCACAACCAAGTATCCGATAAAATCAAGTGTGCACTGCGCAACGCCATCTGTAGCAAGGTCCACCTAACCACAGATACGTGGACCAGTAAGCACGGCCAGGGACGCTATATCTCCCTAACTGCACACTGGGTAAATGTAGTGGCAGCTGGGCCCCAGGCGGAGAGCTGTTTGGCGCACGTCCTTCCGCCGCCAAGGATCGCAGGGCAACATTCTTTGCCTCCTGTTGCCACCTCCTCCTTCTCGGCTTCCTCCTCCTCTTCTTCCACCTGCTCATCCAGTCAGCCACACACCTTCACCACCAACTTCAGCACAGCCCGGGGTAAACGTCAGCAGGCCATTCTGAAACTCATATGTTTGGGGGACAGGCCCCACACCGCACAGGAGTTGTGGCGGGGTATTGAACAACAGACCGACGAGTGGTTGCTGCCGGTGAGCCTCAAGCCCGGCCTGGTGGTGTGTGATAATGGGCGAAATCTCGTTGCAGCTCTGGGACTAGCCAATTTGACGCACATCCCTTGCTTGGCGCATGTGCTGAATTTGGTGGTGCAGAAGTTCATTCACAACTACCCCGACATGTCAGAGCTGCTGCATAAAGTGCGGGCCGTCTGTTCGCGCTTCCGGCGTTCACATCCTGCCGCTGCTCGCCTGTCTGCGCTACAGCGTAACTTCGGCCTTCCCGCTCACCGCCTCATATGCGACGTGCCCACCAGGTGGAACTCCACCTTGCACATGCTGGACAGACTGTGCGAGCAGCAGCAGGCCATAGTGGAGTTTCAGCTGCAGCACGCACGGGTCAGTCGCACTACAGAACAGCACCACTTCACCACCAATGACTGGGCCTCCATGCGAGACCTGTGTGCCCTGTTGCGCTGTTTCGAGTACTCCACCAACATGGCCAGTGGCGATGACACCGTTATCAGCGTTACAATACCACTTCTATGTCTCCTTGAGAAAACACTTAGGGCGATGATGGAAGAGGAGGTGGCCCAGGAGGAGGAGGAGGAGGAGGAGGAAGAGGGGTCATTTTTAGCACTTTCAGGCCAGTCTCTTCGAAGTGACTCAGAGGGAGGTTTTTGGCAACAGCAGAGGCCAGGTACAAATGTGGCCAGCCAGGGCCCACTACTGGAGGACGAGGAGGACGAGGATGAGGAGGAGGTGGAGGAGGATGAGGATGAAGCATGGTCACAGCGGGGTGGCACCCAACGCAGCTCGGGTCCATCACTGGTGCGTGGCTGGGGGGAAAGGCAGGACGATGACGATACGCCTCCCACAGAGGACAGCTTGTCCTTACCCCTGGGCAGCCTGGCACACATGAGCGACTACATGCTGCAGTGCCTGCGCAACGACAGCAGAGTTGCCCACATTTTAACCTGTGCGGACTACTGGGTTGCCACCCTGCTGGATCCACGCTACAAAGACAATGTGCCCACCTTACTTCCTGCACTGGAGCGTGATAGGAAGATGCGCGAGTACAAGCGCACGTTGGTAGACGCGCTACTGAGAGCATTCCCAAATGTCACAGGGGAACAAGTGGAAGCCCAAGGCCAAGGCAGAGGAGGAGCAAGAGGTCGCCAAGGCAGCTGTGTCACGGCCAGCTCCTCTGAGGGCAGGGTTAGCATGGCAGAGATGTGGAAAACTTTTGTCAACACGCCACAGCTAACTGCACCACCACCTGATACGCAACGTGTTAGCAGGAGGCAACATTTCACTAACATGGTGGAACAGTACGTGTGCACACCCCTCCACGTACTGACTGATGGTTCGGCCCCATTCAACTTCTGGGTCTCTAAATTGTCCACGTGGCCAGAGCTAGCCTTTTATGCCTTGGAGGTGCTGGCCTGCCCGGCAGCCAGCGTTTTGTCTGAACGTGTATTCAGCACGGCAGGGGGCGTCATTACAGACAAACGCAGCCGCCTGTCTACAGCCAATGTGGACAAGCTGACGTTCATAAAAATGAACCAGGCATGGATCCCACAGGACCTGTCCGTCCCTTGTCCAGATTAGACATTAACTACCTCCCCATAACCATATATTATTGGACTCCAGGGCACTTCCTCATTCAATCCTATTTTTATTTTCATTTTACCATTATATTGCAAGGCTACCCAAAGTTGAATGAACCTCTCCTCTGCCTGTGTGCTAGGCCTAAATATATGCCAATGGATTGTTGCAGTGGTGGCTGACGTGAAGCCTCATTCTCTGCTATGACATGCAGACTGATTCTCTGGTGACATGAAGCCAGATTGTCTGTTACGGGACCTCTCTCCTCTGCCTGGGTGCTGGGCCTGAATTTATGACAATGGACTGTTGCAGTGGTGGCTGACGTGAAGCCTGATTCTCTGCTATGACATGCAGACTGATTCTCTGCTGACATGAAGCCAGATCCTCTGTTGCGGGACCTCTCTCCTCTGCCTGGGTGCTGGGCCTAAATTTATGAAAATGGACTGTTGCAGTGGTGGGTGACGTGAAGCCTCATTCTCTGCTATGACATGCAGACTGATTCTCTGCTGACATGAAGCCAGATTGTCTGTTACGGGACCTCTCTCCTCTGCCTGGGTGCTGGGCCTAAATATCTGACAATGGACTGTTGCATTGGTGGCTGACGTGAAGCCTGATTCTCTGCTATGATATGAAGACTGATTCTCTGCTGACATGAAGCCAGATTGTCTGTTACGGGACCTCTCTCCTCTGCCTGTGTGCTAGGCCTAATATATGCCAATGGATTGTTGCAGTGGTGGCTGACGTGAAGCCTGATTCTCTGCTATGACATGCAGACTAATTCTCTGCTGACATGAAGCCAGATTGTCTGTTACGGGACCTCTCTCCTCTGCCTGGGTGCTGGGCCTAAATTTATGACAATGGACTGTTGCAGTGGTGGCTGACGTGAAGCCTGATTCTCTGCTATGACATGCAGACTGATTCTCTGCTGACATGAAGCCAGATCCTCTGTTACGGGACCTCTCTCCTCTGCCTGGGTGCTGGGCCTAAATTTATGAAAATGGACTGTTGCAGTGGTGGGTGACGTGAAGCCTCATTCTCTGCTATGACATGCAGACTGATTCTCTGCTGACATGAAGCCAGATTGTCTGTTACGGGACCTCTCTCCTCTGCCTGGGTGCTGGGCCTGAATTTATGACAATGGACTGTTGCAGTGGTGGCTGACGTGAAGCCTGATTCTCTGCTATGACATGCAGACTAATTCTCTGCTGACATGAAGCCAGATTGTCTGTTACGGGACCTCTCTCCTCTGCCTGGGTGCTGGGCCTAAATTTATGAAAATGGACTCTTACAGTGGTGGGTGACGTGAAGCCTGATTCTCTGCTATGACATGAAGACTGATTCTCTGCTGACATGAAGCCAGATCCTCTGTTACGGGACCTCTCTCCTCTGCCTGGGTGCTGGGCCTAAATATCTGACAATGGACTGTTGCATTGGTGGCTGACGTGAAGCCTGATTCTCTGCTATGATATGAAGACTGATTCTCTGCTGACATGAAGCCAGATTGTCTGTTACGGGACCTCTCTCCTCTGCCTGTGTGCTAGGCCTAAATATATGCCAATGGATTGTTGCAGTGGTGGCTGACGTGAAGCCTGATTCTCTGCTATGACATGCAGACTGATTCTCTGGTGACATGAAGCCAGATCCTCTGTTACGGGACCTCTCTCCTCTGCCTGGGTGCTGGGCCTAAATTTATGAAAATGGACTGTTGCAGTGGTGGGTGACGTGAAGCCTGATTCTCTGCTATGACATGCAGACTGATTCTCTGGTGACATGAAGCCAGATCCTCTGTTACGGGACCTCTCTCCTCTGCCTGGGTGCTGGGCCTAAATTTATGAAAATGGACTGTTGCAGTGGTGGGTGACGTGAAGCCTCATTCTCTGCTATGACATGCAGACTGATTCTCTGCTGACATGAAGCCAGATCGTCTGTTACGGGACCTCTCTCCTCTGCCTGGGTGCTGGGCCTAAATTTATGAAAATGGACTCTTACAGTGGTGGGTGACGTGAAGCCTGATTCTCTGCTATGACATGAAGACTGATTCTCTGCTGACATGAAGCCAGATCCTCTGTTACGGGACCTCTCTCCTCTGCCTGGGTGCTGGGCCTAAATATCTGACAATGGACTGTTGCATTGGTGGCTGACGTGAAGCCTGATTCTCTGCTATGATATGAAGACTGATTCTCTGCTGACATGAAGCCAGATTGTCTGTTACGGGACCTCTCTCCTCTGCCTGTGTGCTAGGCCTAAATATATGCCAATGGATTGTTGCAGTGGTGGCTGACGTGAAGCCTGATTCTCTGCTATGACATGCAGACTGATTCTCTGGTGACATGAAGCCAGATCCTCTGTTACGGGACCTCTCTCCTCTGCCTGGGTGCTGGGCCTAAATTTATGACAATGGACTGTTGCAGTGGTGGCTGACGTGAAGCCTGATTCTCTGCTATGACATGCAGACTGATTCTCTGCTGACATGAAGCCAGATCCTCTGTTACGGGACCTCTCTCCTCTGCCTGGGTGCTGGGCCTAAATTTATGAAAATGGACTGTTGCAGTGGTGGGTGACGTGAAGCCTCATTCTCTGCTATGACATGCAGACTGATTCTCTGCTGACATGAAGCCAGATTGTCTGTTACGGGACCTCTCTCCTCTGCCTGGGTGCTGGGCCTGAATTTATGACAATGGACTGTTGCAGTGGTGGCTGACGTGAAGCCTGATTCTCTGCTATGACATGCAGACTAATTCTCTGCTGACATGAAGCCAGATTGTCTGTTACGGGACCTCTCTCCTCTGCCTGGGTGCTGGGCCTAAATTTATGAAAATGGACTCTTACAGTGGTGGGTGACGTGAAGCCTGATTCTCTGCTATGACATGAAGACTGATTCTCTGCTGACATGAAGCCAGATCCTCTGTTACGGGACCTCTCTCCTCTGCCTGGGTGCTGGGCCTAAATATCTGACAATGGACTGTTGCATTGGTGGCTGACGTGAAGCCTGATTCTCTGCTATGATATGAAGACTGATTCTCTGCTGACATGAAGCCAGATTGTCTGTTACGGGACCTCTCTCCTCTGCCTGTGTGCTAGGCCTAAATATATGCCAATGGATTGTTGCAGTGGTGGCTGACGTGAAGCCTGATTCTCTGCTATGACATGCAGACTGATTCTCTGGTGACATGAAGCCAGATCCTCTGTTACGGGACCTCTCTCCTCTGCCTGGGTGCTGGGCCTAAATTTAT
This sequence comes from Bufo gargarizans, assembly GCF_014858855.1. Classification (NCBI taxonomy): domain Eukaryota; kingdom Metazoa; phylum Chordata; class Amphibia; order Anura; family Bufonidae; genus Bufo; species Bufo gargarizans. The sequence goes on from NC_058087.1 coordinate 163,790,904, forward strand.
GAAAATGGACTGTTGCAGTGGTGGGTGACGTGAAGCCTGATTCTCTGCTATGACATGCAGACTGATTCTCTGGTGACATGAAGCCAGATCCTCTGTTACGGGACCTCTCTCCTCTGCCTGGGTGCTGGGCCTAAATTTATGAAAATGGACTGTTGCAGTGGTGGGTGACGTGAAGCCTCATTCTCTGCTATGACATGCAGACTGATTCTCTGCTGACATGAAGCCAGATCGTCTGTTACGGGACCTCTCTCCTCTGCCTGGGTGCTGGGCCTAAATTTATGAAAATGGACTCTTACAGTGGTGGGTGACGTGAAGCCTGATTCTCTGCTATGACATGAAGACTGATTCTCTGCTGACATGAAGCCAGATCCTCTGTTACGGGACCTCTCTCCTCTGCCTGGGTGCTGGGCCTAAATATCTGACAATGGACTGTTGCATTGGTGGCTGACGTGAAGCCTGATTCTCTGCTATGATATGAAGACTGATTCTCTGCTGACATGAAGCCAGATTGTCTGTTACGGGACCTCTCTCCTCTGCCTGTGTGCTAGGCCTAAATATATGCCAATGGATTGTTGCAGTGGTGGCTGACGTGAAGCCTGATTCTCTGCTATGACATGCAGACTGATTCTCTGGTGACATGAAGCCAGATCCTCTGTTACGGGACCTCTCTCCTCTGCCTGGGTGCTGGGCCTAAATTTATGAAAATGGACTGTTGCAGTGGTGGGTGACGTGAAGCCTGATTCTCTGCTATGACATGCAGACTGATTCTCTGGTGACATGAAGCCAGATCCTCTGTTACGGGACCTCTCTCCTCTGCCTGGGTGCTGGGCCTAAATATCTGACAATGGACTGTTGCATTGGTGGCTGACGTGAAGCCTGATTCTCTGCTATGACATGCAGACTAATTCTCTGCTGACATGAAGCCAGATTGTCTGTTACGGGACCTCTCTCCTCTGCCTGGGTGCTGGGCCTAAATTTATGAAAATGGACTGTTGCAGTGGTGGGTGACGTGAAGCCTGATTCTCTGCTATGACATGAAGACTGATTCTCTCCTGACATGAAGCCAGATTGTCTGTTACGGGACCTCTCTCCTCTGCCTGGGTGCTGGGCCTAAATTTATGAAAATGGACTTTTACAGTGGTGGGTGACGTGAAGCCTGATTCTCTGCTATGATATGAAGACTGATTCTCTGCTGACATGAAGCCAGATTGTCTGTTACGGGACCTCTCTCCTCTGCCTGGGTGCTGGGCCTAAATTTATGAAAATGGACTCTTACAGTGGTGGGTGACGTGAAGCCTGATTCTCTGCTATGACATGAAGACTGATTCTCTGCTGACATGAAGCCAGATTGTCTGTTACGGGACCTCTCTCCTCTGCCTGGGTGCCGGGGCCTAAATATCTGAGAATGGACTGTTCCAGTGGTGGGTGACGGGAAGCCAGATTCTCTGCTATGGAACCTCTCTCCAATTGATTTTGGTTAATTTTTATTTATTTAATTTTTATTTTAATTAATTTCCCTATCCACATTTGTTTGCAGGGGATTTACCTACATGTTGCTGCCTTTTGCAGCCCTCTAGCCCTTTCCTGGGCTGTTTTACAGCCGTTTTAGTGCCGAAAAGTTCGGGTCCCCATTGACTTCAATGGGGTTCGGGTTCGGGACGAAGTTCGGATCGGGTTCGGATCCCGAACCCGAACATTTCCGGGATGTTCGGCCGAACTTCTCGAACCCGAACATCCAGGTGTTCGCTCAACTCTATCTAATATACCTCCAGTCACATAATCACTTGTTCTTTTCTGTCAGGTGAATGCCAAATTTTTGAGGACTGTACTGGCCTAGAGTAAAATTGTTATCCACTGACCATCTAATATACCTCCAGTCTCATAATCACTTGTTTTTTTCTATCAGGTGAATACCTATTTTTTGGGGCCTGTTCTCCATTGGCCTACAGCAAAATTGTTATTCAGTGACCGCCTAATGTACCTCCAGCCACATATTCAAATCAAGTTTTGTGTCAAGTGAATTCATAATTATGGGGCCTGTACTCACATGGCCTTAAAATAAAAATTTTCTAGGCTCCAGCAGGGCACACTTTTGAGAGTTTCCCTTTAATTTGCATAAAAATGGCCCCTGATTAAAAAACATATTTTTTGTGGGAATTTTTGCCATTGATCCCCCTCTGGTATGTCACTGTCCATGTTGTGGGACTATTTGTGCTTTTCTAGTAAGTATTTGTTGGCTGCATATATGACCTGAAGATTTTTCAGGTTCGCCTGCCATTAAAGTGAATGGTACCCCCTACGAAAATCTGTTTCACAAATATTTGATCGCCCCACGCGAAACGTCCCGGTCGATGTTCGTCCATCACTATTTAGATCATGTGATATTTTTATACAGCATGTTCTTATGGATGCGGCAAAACCTAACTAACTAATGTATACTTTTTTATTTACTTAAGTTTTACACAATAACAGCATTTTTTAAACAGAAAAAAAAAGATTTTTTAGTGTGTCCATATTCTGAGAGCCAACGTTTTTTCTATCTTTTGGGTGATTGTCTTAGGTAGGGGCTAACTTTTTGCGCAATGAGGTGATGGTTAGATTGGTACTAATTTTTTGGGGGTATTACGCCTTTTTGATCGCTTGGTGTTGTACTTTTAGTGATATAAGGTGACAAAAAAAAGTATTTTTAGCATTTTTTTTATTTATTTTTTTAAGGTACTTATCCACCTGAGGGGTTAGGTCATGTGATATTTTTTTTAGATCCGGTCGATACGGACACAGCAATACCTAATATGTCTATTTTCTTTTTTTCCTTATTTAAAAAAAAATAATACTTTATTTTGGGAAAAGGACACTTTTTTTAATTAAAA